>NC_069500.1:884894423-885194423 GCF_027579735.1 Bombina bombina
GCTCAACAAGTTTGCAAACTTCTTAATTTTAGAAAATCTTACCTTCGATACTTACAGCTTAGTGATATAAAAATTCTTGAGGGACATCTGCCATCAGCACGTATACTGCAGGCATGATGCGCATCAGTCTGATCTGAATTTATTTCTGATCGCCAGTTGTCTTTTCTTCATCCGGGTTAAGCATAGAAAACAGCTGCATCAAATGCTGCCCCTTACAGTATTTAATGAAGGTCCCAGCACCAGTGAGTTGGCAGCGTGAGGACATCTGCCATCAGTGCATATACAGCTGGTCAGATGCGCATTAGTCTGATCTGAATTTATTTCAGATGGCCATTTGTCTTTTCTTCATCCAGGTCAAGCAGAACAAACAGCTGCATCAGATGCTGCACCTTACAGTTCAGTGTTTAATGAGGGTCCCAGCACCAGTGAGTTTGCAGCGTGAGGACATCTGCCGTCAGCGTGTATACTGCTGGCGAGATGCGCATCAGTCTGATCTGAATTTATTTCAGGTCACCAGTTGTCTTTTCTTCATCTGGGTCAAGCAGACCAATAGCTGCATCAGATGCTGCACCTTACAGTACAGTGTTTAATGAGGGTCCCAGCACCAGTGAGTGTGCAACGTGAGGACATCTGCCATCAGCGCGTATACTGCTGGCCAGATGGGCATCAGTCTGATCTGAATTTATTTCAGATCGCCAGTTGTCTTTTCTTCATCCAGGTCAAGCAGAACAAACAGCTTCATCTTACAGTACAGTCTTTAATGAGGGTCCCAGCTCCAGTGAGTTTGCAGCATGAGAACATCTGCCATCAGCACGTATACTGCTGGCCAGATGGGCATCAGTCTGATCTGAATTTATTTCAGATCGCCAGTTGTCTTTTCTTCATCCAGGTCAAGCAGAACAAACAGCTTCATCTTACAGTACAGTCTTTAATGAGGGTCCCAGCTCCAGTGAGTTTGCAGCATGAGAACATCTGCCATCAGCACGTATACTGCTGGCCAGATGGGCATCAGACTGATCTGAATTTATTTCAGATCGCCAGTTTCCTTTTCTTCATCCAGATCAAGCAGAACAAACAACTGCATCAGATGCGACACCTTACAGTACAGTGTTTGAGGGTCCCAGGACCTGTGAGTTTGCAGCATATACATTGCAGACCTATGCCGTGGGGTTTATAGTCTAGGCTTTTACTAGAAGTCCTTGCTTTAGAGCATTTGCAGACTAATGATGCAGTAGTTTTTGCCATCCTTAAAGCTGGTTTAAAGCCTTTACTGCCATCTGCAAGTCTTATAAAGATATGTAGAGGAAGCACAGAAAGGCACTGGTGTGTCCTTCAGTTATGGCTATAATATTTATAATGCTATAATATGTTTAAAATAATTTATTTTAAAAATTAAAATATTTATTAAACATGTATTTTTAAATAAAGGTGTGAAGATTACATTGATCATTATTATGTATGGTTTGTATGCTATGTTTTGTCTCAGAGTACTGGTGCCCATAGGAAGCTACCAAGTTTAAGCTATTACTTCTGTCATTTATCTGTATTATTTTACAATGTAAATAAATGTAATTTAGTATTATTCAGGTACTGAGTTGGGGTGATCATGGTAACACTACCTGTAGTAATTGATGTTCATACCTGCAGCTCCCACTGGATCCCATTTGCATTGTGTTGGAGGTAGTCACTGTTCTTCATACCAGCACATATACAGAGCTGTGGTTGTAAAGCACTGGCTGTGAAATAAAGATATTAGATAACTAATATCCGCATGTCAGTGATTACTGAAGCTCAGCAGGATCAGTCTGGCACCTCTAGTAAAGTGAGCAGCAGTTATGAGGGTGGTGGCTTTGTGTTGTCAGTTGGTTTTGTGACATAACTGCTGCATCACATAAGCCACTCCTTTAAGGCTGTCACCATGACAACCAGGCATCACATGATTATACCATGACTGTTTAGCCTTTAGTTATATTATTAGTGTAGCTTTAACATAAGATGTCCTAATTATGCATAATAAAACAACTTTGTAATATACTCATTATTTATTTTGCCCCTTTTCATGTAATTTAGCTCTGAAAATTGTACATTGAGTTGGAACTGAATCCTGCTGACTTTTCAGAGCTAACTCTACATCAAATAATTTCCTAATTGGCTTTAACTGCAAAACATTTTAGTTTATACTAACCTAATGGCAATGATTAGCCTTGTTGTCTGCCGACTCAAACTTTTTTAGCTCCTCCAAATAAGGCGGAGTGATGGGTGCAGTTTTTCGATTGAAAACCAATTGCAGTAAATGGGATTTTATTTTGTTAAATGTTTACACTTGGCTGATATGTTATTCTGTAGGCGAATAACAGAAATGTCTTGTAATTACAAGGTGTTTATTGTCCCTTTAAGTTCTAACAAAACTCCAATTTTATAAATCTTGAGTTTCCAGTGCTTATCTGTTGGGAATAGATTATTAAAATCACATGAACTGCTTTGATTTAGTAATATCTACAGAGCTATGGCTGAGCCTCAGCAACATGTCATGTGATTACCTCTGGGGTTACCAGCTATACTAATTAGCATATGTAATTGTGCAGTGTAGCTAAGAAACTACAGGTGTTAGGTCTCATTATTTAACCCTTTGGCTGCTGTGCTAAGCCATTTCCCAACTGGGTGCTAAGCTGTTTCTGAGCTTTTTATTGCAGTTCACATTTAAACACTTTTGGAAGTAAAGTTTGTGTGAATAAACTATACAAACTATATATTGTTTTTTTTAGCAGACCAGGCAGATATAAAATATACCATTATTATATGTGTATTTGTCTCAACAGGTTTTAAAAATAAAACATAAAATATAAAAAAGGGTATTTTTTTTACTCCAAACTCAATAAAAATTAGTTTGTAATTTTATTTTTCTAAACTCTTTCATCAAAACCTGTGTTGCTAAATATTTGCAGTAGGTAACCTGCCTAAAATAAGCAGAAATTGAGAACATTTCACTGTGTTTTTCTTCTGTTTTATTGCTGACGTGTCAATTTGATAGACCTTAACATAAAGCATCTTTAAATTTAATGTATTGTTGCCATCAATTAAACAGCTTCAGCTGCCTGGGAAGTTAAGATATGACAACAAAACAATATATTTTTAGAAACTACACCCCCAGCTGCATCAAATGAGGTCGTATTTGTATCACATATCTGAAGTGTGCAACAAATAAGCAAATATTACACTTGTAAAAATAAAATAAACAAAGCAATATGTTCATTTATATCTTACGCACTACAAATTTGTGCTAGCAATACATGCAGTCCCTCATTTGATGCGCCAAAGGGTGTACTTACCAAAACTGTGTACCTTGTATACTGTATCTTAAATTCCCAGGTGACTACAGCTGTCTAATTGTAGACATCACCCCTAAATGTTTAAAGACCATTTTTATTTTTAAATAAGATTTTCAAGGTTGTCATATCTGCAGTTAAACAGCTCTAGCCACCTGGGAAGTTAAATTAGGATACATTTGTAGAAAGTACACCCCCTGACACATCAAATGAAGGGCTGCATATATTGCTAGCACACAAGTGAAGTGCGAAAAAATCATGGAATATGGTGCTTTGCTTAGAAAATATTGTTTTCTAAGCAAAGTGACATGTTCATTTATGTTTTACGCACTCCACTTTGTGCTAGCAATACATGCAGCCCTTCATTTGATGCGTCAAGGGGTGTACTTTCCAAAACTGTGTACCTTGTATACTATATATCTCTAATTCCCAGGTGACTACAGTAGACATGGCTACCATGAAACACTTTAAATGTATAGGGTTTATATCTGCAATTAAACAGATATATTGACTAGCCTAATTATAAATGATTTTATTTTATGTTTAAAAATATAACACTCTTTTGCATTACCCACACAAGCATTACAGGCACTCAAACTGGTTGAATTAGCACGTGGATACTCATGTGAGCAGTAACGCCACGTCAAGGCTTCAACCCTTGCTACTGACCATTCACACACCTTTCATGTCTGATTCACTTACAGAAGCACCCTCCCCCTACAAACATCAAGACTTTCATCCCTTCTACTGACCATACACACACCTTTCGTATCTTCATTCACTCACAGAACCACAACCCCTACAACTGGCCAGTCACACACCTTTCATATCTCCATTAATATGTACCTTTTGCTAGGGGCAACTCAATCACTGGGCTGGTCAGGCGTAAGCCTCAACCGGGGCACTGGGCTGGTCAGGCGTAAGCCTCAACCGGGGCACTGGGCTGGTCAGGCGTCAGCCTGAACCGGGGCACTGGGCTGGTCAGGCGTCAGCCTGAACCGGGGCACTGGGCTGGTCAGGCGTCAGCCTGAACCGGGGCACTGGGCTGGTCAGGCGTAAGCCTCAACCGGGGCACTGGGCTGGTCAGGCGTAAGCCTCAACCAGGGCACTGGGCTGGTCAGGCGTAAGCCTCAACCAGGGCACTGGGCTGGTCAGGCGTAAGCCTCAACCAGGGCACTGGGCTGGTCAGGCGTAAGCCTCAACCAGGGCACTGGGCTGGTCAGGCGTAAGCCTCAACCAGGGCACTGGGCTGGTCAGGCGTAAGCCTCAACCAGGGCACTGGGCTGGTCAGGCGTAAGCCTCAACCAGGGCACTGGGCTGGTCAGGCGTAAGCCTCAACCAGGGCACTGGGCTGGTCAGGCGTAAGCCTCAACCAGGGCACTGGGCTGGTCAGGCGTAAGCCTCAACCAGGGCACTGGGCTGGTCAGGCGTAAGCCTCAACCAGGGCACTGGGCTGGTCAGGCGTAAGCCTCAACCAGGGCACTGGGCTGGTCAGGCGTAAGCCTCAACCAGGGCACTGGGCTGGTCAGGCGTAAGCCTCAACCAGGGCACTGGGCTGGTCAGGCGTAAGCCTCAACCAGGGCACTGGGCTGGTCAGGCGTAAGCCTCAACCAGGGCACTGGGCTGGTCAGGCGTAAGCCTCAACCAGGGCACTGGGCTGGTCAGGCGTAAGCCTCAACCAGGGCACTGGGCTGGTCAGGCGTAAGCCTCAACCAGGGCACTGGGCTGGTCAGGCGTAAGCCTCAACCAGGGCCATGTATTTGCATTTCAGAATTTTGAGCCTCCTGGGGTTGTGAGGGTATGCAGCTAGTATGTTTCCATAGTATGATAAATACGGAAGCATTCTGGCATGCATAGCCCTGGTTTAGAGGGGCAGTCTGGAAAGTAGTAATGGGTGTCTTTATGATGTCCATGCTGACTGCACACTCTACACCTTCTACTAGGTAAAGTTTTTTTTCCCTCAGTAGCTGGTATATACTCAGCAAAGTGACGGCCATGCAACCTTGCATTTTCCTCACTTGGCCCAGTTACTGGAATATTCCTTGATGATGAGAGAAGACTTTTAATGACAGATTCCTGAAATTTCAGGAAAAGTATCCCTCTTCCTTGGGTAGCCTGATACAGGACAAACACATTGACAATTGTATCAAGTGGACTGCCAGTTTCTTGTACCATGTATATGCTTTGCGAGAAGCAGAGTGCATCTGGTCAGCCTTATCTACCTCTCCCATATCTCGATTGTAATCCAGGGCACATATGGGTTTCATAGATGGCGTGTTCTGCCCCCTGACATAGACAGGTGATGTGCTATCATCATGTATAGTTGTGAGAAGATGCACATCCTTTTTTTCTGTGCATTAAAGCTGTGGTCTCTCCTCTCTTTTGCTTTCTGAACATGTGAGTCGGAAAGCCTTTGCGATTGGCACGGATTGTGCCGCATGCAACAGTGCCCTTGCTATATAGCAATTTAAATAATGGCACACCAATGTAAAAGTTATCCACATATACATGGTAACCTTTATTAAATATTGAGTGGAGTAAGTCCCACAAAATATTTTTTCACTGATAGCAAGGGAGGAGGGACAGTCAGGGGGAACGGAATCCTTGCCAGTGTATACCCTAAAACGGGTGTATCTTCTAGAGCTCTCGCACAGCTTATACAGCTTGATCCCATAGCGAGCTTTCTTAGAAGGAATGTATTGTTTAAAAACAATACGTCCCTTATATAAAATCAAGGATTCATCGACCGATATGTTCTGGCCTGGAGTATATCACTTTTGAAATCTTGCCAATAAATGGTCAAGAACAGGTCTTATTTTAAGCAATCGGTCATGTTCTGGGTTGTCCCGTGGCAGAGCTTTTACATTATTATTATTATTATTATTATTATTATTATTATGCAAAACCTTGAGCAGTAACATATATCTGTCCCTGCTCATTTTAGCAGGTAAGATAGGGGTAATCTGGGTAGACTGCTTTGACCAATATGAAGCTATGCTTGGCTTTTGCACAATCCCCATTAGCAGAGTGATGCCCCAGAATTACCTCATCTCTTGCAAATTGGTCACAGTCCACCGATGTGCTCTGGCATGGCGGCTCAATTTTGCGCCAATATTTTGAAAAAATTGCTAAGCATACAGATTTGTCTGCTGAACAATAAATTCTAAAAACTCATCATCCACAAACAACTGAAAGTAGTTGATGTGTTCAAAATTTGCAGTGCCCACCAAGAGGCCAGAATTGCCAGTAAATGGGAGGCAACCCTGGCTGAACCATTTTAGGGGAGGTCCAGTTTAAGCTTGGAACAGGCCTGCTTGCACCTGGGAATGCAACATGTCTCATGCCCATGACTCCCACAGTATGCTGTGCGGCCACTGCAGATGTTGTTCCATCACCCACGACTCCAACAGTATGCTGTGGGGCCACTGCGGCTGTCAGTTCCCGTGGCAGAGGGAATTGACCGCTCTGAGCTGTCTGCGGCCACGCAGTGGCTGTTAGTTCATCTGTCTTACTTGAACTGTCACTATATGATGACAGCCCAGGGAAAAAGTCACTGTCAGAATCTTTTGCAGCAGATGTGTCATTAGAGAAGGAATCTGAGTCTAAGTTCATAAGAATCTCAGCTGCTTCCTCAGCACTCATCAGACGCTTAGCCATAATTCTCTTTACAAAAATAAAGATATTTTCAAAGAAATTATGCTGCTTGAAATAAGATATAAATTTTACTGCAAATAATAAGCTTTTTGTAGCAAAAATTAGTTTATTTTTAGAAAATATTTTTTGGTGTTCTCTAGGCAATTTTGATCTTTATTTATGAGCCCCTAAAGACCCCCACATAATTTTTTTTTTCCTTTTTAAAATATATTTATTTTTAGCTTCTTTTTTTTTTCCAGATCCCCAAGACTCATACAATTGGAAAGGTTATGCAATTACCTTTCCAACAGTGGGTCTTGGGCGTCTGTAGCTGCTTAGATGCCTGAGATACAGGCTTCTAAGCAGCATGCCCCCATCTCCCGATATTTGTCCATTTTAAATAAAGTTGCGCAGTGATGTTATCACGTCATTGCGCATGACGTCACCACGTGAAACGTGAAGACCCGGCAATGCCTTTCACTATTCAGGCCAGATTGCCATGGGTGGAAGTAGGCGGGAGCTCCCAGATTGCCCTCAAGGTGGGTGAGTGCTAGTAACGACTCTGAGCCGTCGTTAGCACCTGACTGAGAAAATTTGCGACGGCTCAGAGCTGTCGTTAGCACTCAAGAGGTTAATAGTCCCCACATTTATGTCTATCAATTTTATATTAATTATAGTTGATCTGAACCATACAAATAGTGTACCCAGTATTTTAGCAGGCTGTCCAGTACAATCTGTACTAAAATACTAGACACTTAAACAGACATCCCAACCTGCAAAAACTCATTTCAGGGAGGTGGCTTCACCGGCTATTGCGCTATGTAATGCGCCCCCCCTAGTTATATAGGAGACACCTGGAAACCCTAAATAAGATAGACTTATCATTAAAATAGGTTCCCTATAAACTCGCATAAAAAAAAAAAAGTAGCTTTATTGGACAACCACATACAACAAACCTATTTTCCAGTGATCGTATGCTTGTTGAATGCTCAAATATATTAGAATACAAATTTTAATTACGTGTAGTAAATAAGGTAGTGTTTGTGTTTTATTTTATTAAAATCAGTGGGGGCTTTTTGGTTACTGATGCATGCTTTGAGGGTTCCATAGCGTCCCAGCTTGTGAAGTACTCAGTATAATTGTCCCTGTACGACGTTCGTATTTTGTGTTTGGGAGCGTGTGTTATTTTGAGAGGCTATTTGTAATTATGTTTTGTACTCACAGTAGAGTCAGTTTGATAAGGATCTGACACCAGGTGTGTCTATCTCCTCCCTCACAGGGGCACACTCTCTTTGCCCTCTTTCTCAGTTCTCACTCGGCCTATGCTGTAGCTGATGTTGCCTGCTGCTGATCCCCCCCCCCAGGAGCCTTATCACCGTCTTCAAACAGCAGCAGGGAGGGTGGGAGAAGACACGCAATACACTGAAAGTAAAGACAGACTTGCTATTACAACGCCTTCCTGCTCGATGACGTCACCGCAACTAAAGGCATTCCTTAAAGAAACACTGTTTCCGGATTTGGATACTTGTAGCTTCAGGGAGATTGCATTTCATTTGGGGCATCAGGGAGGCGCTATTACAATGAGGGAGACTCCCTGAACTTCAGGGAGAGTTGGGATGTCTGCTTAAACACCCCTGTAGGCTAAATGTAAAGAGCCTTCTAGGCCTTTATGCATTAGAAATATGGCTAAAAAAAAGTTACACTGTGCATTTTCTATTACATGTGTTACAGGCAACCAAGGGGTGAAAAATATATGTGGTGGGGCCTAATGTTGAGCTTTTGTGGGGAAATTTTGTGAACTCAATGTCAGGGTGCCAGGAATCAGACTGAGACGAGAAGTGCAAAAATAATCACACCTTTATTAATAGCAAAAATTATAAAATGTCCACAAGTCAAATAACAAGCCAGGAGTCAAAACCAGAGCTGGTAGTCAGACGAGCCGAGTCAGGAGCCAAAGCGAATAGTCAGACGAGCCGGAATCAGGAACAAGGAGAACAGCAGAGTCAGGAACAAGCCAGGGATCAGGAACCAAAAAGGACGTCAGGCAGCCAGGTAATACACAGGAACTCTCACAAACAGGTCTCAGACAACGCAAAGGCAAATCATACTGAACAGAGGCCCTTTAAATAATAAATGATGACATCACAATTCTGAGACTGCATCCTGTCTCACATGGATGATGCACAACAGTCTGGCCATAAAAGGAAGTGCAGGAAGTGAGCAGCATCCCCCACAATGCACCAAGTCAGGAAGAGAGGTGAGTAAAATGGCTGCCAGCAGCACATGGCAAACACAACAGGGAAAAACCCTGACAGTACCCTCCCCTCAACGACCCCTCCCCCGCGGGAGGACAAAAGGCTTATTGGGGAAACGGGCATGGAAGGCACGGAGGAGGGCGGGAGCATGAACATCAGAGGAGGGAACCCAAGAACGCTCCTCCGGACCGTAGCCCCTCCAGTGAACCAAATACTGTACACGGCCACTGGACATACGAGAGTCAATAATGCTGCTTACCTCATACTCCTCATGGTTGTCAACAAAGATAGGACGGGGACGAGGCAACACAGTGGTAAACCGATTACAAACCAATGGTTTCAAGAGGGAGACATGAAAAACATTGGAGATGCGCATAGCAGGAGGAAGGTCAAGAGCGTAAGCCACAGGATTAACCCGTCGGAGTATTCGAAAAGGACCAACATAACGGGGAGCCAATTTATTGGAAGGCACATGAAGGTTCAAGTTGCGGGAGGACAGCCAAACTTTTGGCGCTGCATAGAACGATGAAGGCAATCCTGAATCTGCACCCATGTGGAACGGAGTTGTCGGAGATGCTCCTCCAAAGCCGGAATACCCTGAGACATGAATGAATCGGGCAACAAGGATGGTTGAAACTCATAATTCGCCATTAACGGGGATAACTTGGAGGAAGCATTAATAGCACTTTTACGAGTAAACTCTGCCCAAGGTAAAAGTTCAGACCAATTATTGTGGTGATCTGAGACATAGCAACGGAGGAACTGTTCCAGAGCTTGATTAGATCGTTCCGCAGCCCCATTGGATTGAGGGTGATATGCTGAGGAGAAGGAAAGCTGGATCCCCATTTGAGCACAAAAGGAACGCCAAAATCTGGAGACAAACTGGCTACCCCGGTCCGACACTATCTCCTTGGGTAACCAATGTAAACGGAAGACCTCCCGGGCAAAAATTGAAGCAAGCTCCTCAGCGGTAGGCAGCTTCATCAAGGGAATGCAATGTGACATTTTAGAAAAACGGTCAACCACCATAAGGATAACAGTATTGCCATTGGAAACAGGGAGCTCGACAATGAAGTCCATGGAAAGATGTGTGGAAGGACGCTCACCATTAGCAATAGGTTGAAGAAGACCCACAGGAAGACGTCAAGGAGTCTTATTCTGTGCACAAACTGAGCAGGAGGCAACATACGCAGCAACATCAGAACGAAGACCTGGCCACCAGAATTGTCGAGTGACAGACCAAATCATTTGGTTCTTGCCTGGGTGACCTGCGGCTTTAGGATAGTGGTAAGTGTGCAAAAGTTTAGTTTCGAAGATTCTCAGGAACAAAACACTTACCACTAGGTTTCTCATGAGGTGCATTGGTTTGTGCAGCCAGGATCTCCTCCCCCAGGGAGAAGTCAAATTAGTACGTATGGTAGCCAAAATATGGTCAGGAGGTATAACAGGAGTAGGTACAGACTCCTCCTTGGACAGAGGCGAAAATTGTCGAGAGAGGGCATCAGCCCTAACATTCTTACTACCAGGCAGGTAGGAGAGCACATAATTATATAGAGACAAAAATAGCGCCCATCTGGCCTGTCGGGGCGACAAATGTTTTGCTTCAGATAGATAAGTTAAATTCTTGTGGTCAGTAAGAATGAGCACTGGCACGCTAGTACCCTCGAGACGATGCCTCCATTCTTTGAGTGCCAAAATTATGTCCAGTAATTCCCTGTCGCCAATTTCATAATTGCACTCCCCTGGAGACAATTTCTTAGAGAAGAAACCACACGGATGCAAGGAACCGTCAGGCGTGGGACGTTGAGACAAGAGGGCACCTACTCCATTCTCAGACACATCGACCGCAAGAACGAAAGGCAAGGCAGGGTTAGGATGAGCCAGAACTGGAGCGGCAGCAAAGGCAGTCTTAAGACTATCAAAGGCCTCAATGGCAGTAGGTGACCAATGGAGTGGATCATTCTCTTTACGGGTCATGTCTGTGATAGGTTTGACCAAGGAAGAAAAGTTTTTAATAAACTTTCTATAGTAATTGGCGAACCCCAAAAAACGTTGAATAGACCGAAGACCAACTGGGCGAGGCCACTGCAGAACTGCAGATAACTTGTCAGGATCCATGGAGAACCCTGCAACGGAGATAACATAACCTAGGAAGGTTACTTGAGTCTGATGGAACTCACATTTCTCAAGTTTAGAAAACAGGCCGTTCTCACGTAGTCTCTGAAGAACCCGTGTAACATCAGAACGATGAGCCTCAAGTGTGGGTGAGTGTATGAGGATGTCGTCTAAGTACACCACAACACACTGTTGCAACATATCTCGTAGGACATCATTAATAAATTCCTGAAAAACAGCAGGAGCATTACATAGGCCAAAGGGCATTACAAGATACTCATAATGCCCGCTCCTGGTGTTAAATGCTGTTTTCCATTTGTGACCCTCCTTAATCCTAACGAGATTGTACGCTCCTCTCAAATCAAGTTTAGTAAAGACCGTAGCTCCCTTGAGGCGGTCAAAGAGTTCCGTAATGAGCGGAATAGGGTAAGCATTCTTAATGGTAAGACGATTAAGGCCCCTATAATCGATACATGGTCTTAACTCGCCACCCTTTTTCTTCACAAAGAAGAAGCCAGCCCCTGCAGGAGAGCAGGATTTGCGGATGATCCCCCACGACAGAGCATCAGCAACATACTCTTCCATAGCACAATTCTCTGCAACAGACAGAGGGTACACCCGGCCCCGAGGAGGAATGGCTCCGGGTTGCAGGTCTATGACACAATCGTAAGACCGGTGAGGAGGCAACGTACCAGCACGCACCTTGTCAAACACGTCTCGGAACTCTCGGTACTCCCCTGGCAATTGAGATACCGAAGAAGTGCACAAGACTTTAACTGGTTTCCGAAGACAAGTGGAAATACATTGCGGGGACCACAACAAAATTTCGGACCTGCGCCAGTCGAGACTGGGATTGTGCTTTTGGAGCCAGGGATAACCCAGAACAACCGGAAAATGCGGAGAGTTTATCACCTGGAACTGGAGGGTTTCAAAATGGAGAGCCCCAACAGCCATGGACAACGGAGCAGTTTCGTGAGTAACGAGTGCGGGCTGAAGGGGCCTGCCATCAATGGCCTCAATAGCAAGCGGAACGGACCGAGGCAAAACAGGAATGGAGTGCTCTGATACAAAAGCACTGTCAATGAAATAGCCAGCAGCACCGGAGTCAACAAGAGCCTGAGTGACTATGGAGGAGTCCACCCAGGAAAGGACAACCGTGACCAAAGGATTCTCCTTAAGCGGTTCCGGAGACAAGGATAAACCACCCAAGGTCTGCCCCCGACAGGACCTTAGGTGTGAGCGTTTCCCGGCCGTGTAGGACAAGACTTCAAAAGGTGGCCCTGTAACCCACAATAGAGGCAGAGCCCCTCCCTCCTCCTAAAGGCCCTCTCCGCCGCGGAGAGACACGTGAATCCCAACTGTATCGGCTCAGCAGTACCTGGTGACTCAGGACCAGGAGGCATGGGAGGAGAGGGAGGCATGGGTGGGAACGAACACGTAGGAGACAACGGAACAGGAGGCTTCCGCAAGCGCTCCTTGAAAGAGGGCCTCTCTCTGAGTCTGATGTCAATTAGGATAAAAAAGACACCAATGCCTCGAGATCCTCTGATAAATCTCTGGTAGCAACTTCGTCTTTAATCGCATCAAAGAGCCCATGAAAGAAGGCGGCAACAAGGGCTTCATTGTTCCAACCTACCTCTGCGGCAAGCGTACGGAACTCAATAGCATACTGAGCAACATATCTTGTACCTTGCTGAATGGACATGAGTCGTTTAGCAGCAGAGGAGGAGCGAGCCGGAACATCAAATACCCTTCGAAAGGAGGCCACAAATTCAGGGTAATTTGAAATCGCAGGTTTATTAGTCTCCCACAAGGGATTAGCCCAGGCAAGAGCTGTGTCAGAGAGTAACAAGATGAGAAATCCCACCATAGCTCTGTCAGAGGGAAATGCCTGAGGTAACATCTCAAAGTAAATGCCCACCTGGTTCAAAAACCCTCTGCACTGAATAGGATCGCCTCCATATCGCTGAGGTAGAGGTGCAGAGCCGGACATGCTCCTGGTAGGCAAAGGTGCAGCAGCGGAAACAGGAGCAGCCATAACATGCGGGACACTTTGGTCCAAATGTGCAGTGCGAGTCAGCAGGGTTTGCAGGGCTAGTGCAAATTGATCCAAGCGGTGATCCTGTACATCCATCCTGGAAATGATGGCAGGTAAAGGTGGATTATTAGCACCATCAGGATTCATGGCCTTTGCGTAATGTCAGGGTGCCAGGAATCAGACTGAGACGAGAAGTGCAAAAATAATCACACCTTTATTAATAGCAAAAATTATAAAATGTCCACAAGTCAAATAACAAGCCAGGAGTCAAAACCAGAGGTGGTAGTGAGACGAGCCCAGTCAGGAGCCAAAGCGAATAGTCAGACGAGCTGGAATCAGGAACAAGGAGAACAGCAGAGTCAGGAACAAGCCAGGGATCAGGAACCAGGAAGGACGTCAGGCAGCCAGGTAATACACGGGAACTCTTACAAACAGGTCTCAGACAACGCAAAGGCAAAGCATACTGAACAGAGGCCCTTTAAATAATAAATGATGACATCACAATTCTGAGACTGCATCCTGTCTCACAAGTGAGCAGCATCCCCCACAATGCACCAAGTCAGGAAGAGAGGTGAGTAAAATGGCTGCCAGCAGCACATGGCAAACACAACAGGGAAGAACCCTGACACTCCGCTACTTTCCATGTCCAGTCACCTATAGGTCATCCAGTATTTTTATGGAGCACAGCTGGCAACCCTAGTTATTACCTTTTGCAACACTTTCAAGTTTGACTACAATCAGGAATAAAGTATGCACACATTTTTGTCACTTTGACAAACATTGCAGCTATCTTGTATATTACTTCAGAAATTTTCAGACCAAGCATAAAAATAGGGTTGTGAAGGTATGTGGTATCATTGCACTGGGTCTTGGGAAAAAAATGTTTGAAGAACCCTGCTCTAAACTATACATATTCATACAGGACAGGGACAGGTTTCCAATGGTTGTTTTTCTGGAAAACTAGTTCTTTGAAAGTTCACCTATCTGTACTTGGACATACAAATACTACTATGCATGTCTATTTTATACTGGAAGGAAATGTATAATTACTTCCATATTAAGTTTCTTTGAAAATGAAAGGGGCAATGCTTCTGTTGTCTTGCTAAAATATTAAGCAAGTTTCAAACACTTTAGAAGATATAAACATTCTGTTGCAGCAGTTGGTTTTCAACTAATAAACTACCCCACCCCTTGTCTTATTTGGAGGAGCCAATCCAGACTGGTTATTGGAGTCAACAAGACTTGCCACTGCCATTTTGTTAGAAAAGCTCATTATGCGGTAAGTTGTCGTATAACTTTTGCTGTGGCCAATTAGGGACAGCTATGCCTCACCATGTGCCCCATGTAAAGTATTGACAGCACGCTCCCGTGCTTGTAACTCTGACTGCAAGAAGAACTGCGCATGCGCAACTCGATACACTGTTTGCGCATCAGAAACAGTAAACAGTGATTTCTGTTGCGCAAACGACGTAGCGAGTTGAGCAGTTCTTCTTGCAGTCAGAGTTACAAGCATGGGAGCGTGCTGTCAATACTTTACATGGGGCGCATGGTGAGGCTCTGATTGGCTAAAACAACTGCCAGTCAAGGAAGCCAAAGAGAAATTCTGTGACAGGGGCTGCCTTACAGCAGTTATCGGAGCCGGAGAAAAAACTTTATTATTAAAGGTAGATTGGACTTTTTAATGCTAAAAGCAGATCGATATGCTAGTTAGCACAGGAGCTTTCATTATGTGCCTTTATGCTGGAGAATTTACCATCACTTTAAGCTTACAATTTCTTCTATGTGCACTTTCAATTCTCATAATTGGAAATCCTATAATTTTCACATTTAATACACACATATTATTGTTTGATAGCATTGCTGAACCTAAGAAAGAGATAAGATCCAAAAATGTACTGTAGCTATATTTATTTTGCCCCCTTTTCATGTAATTTAGTTCTGAAAATTGTTGCTTTTCTAATTCTCAGAGCTGTATATTGCAAACTTCTCAAGGCTAAGCCTGCTACATGTCTTTCTCTAGTTGGCTTTAACAGGTATGAACCGTTTAGACTTGGCTGAGATATTTAGCTAGTTGAGCAAATATTTTCATATATTACACACCACTACAGTCCTATATTAAATTGTGAATGAACAAGAGTTGAGATTGTATTTACAGTGCACCTGAGCTGGCTCTAATATAAAAATGTGATGAGTAATGTATTGTGTTGCATTCAAATTGACAAATATTAACAAAATAGTCTAGTCAAACTTAAACTTCCATGATTCAGATAGAGCATGCAATTTTAAGCAACTTTCTAATTTACTCCTATTATCAAATTTTCTTCATTCTCTTGGTAACTTTATTTGAAAATGCAGGAAATGTAATCATAGGAGCCGGCCCATTTCTCCAACATAGGTGTGTCCGGTCCACGGCGTCATCCTTACTTGTGGGATATTCTCCTCCCCAACAGGAAATGGCAAAGAGCCCAGCAAAGCTGGCCATATAGTCCCTCCTAGGCTCCGCCCACCCCAGTCATTCTCTTTGCCGTTGCACAGGCAACATCTCCACGGAGATGGCTTAGAGTTTTTTGGTGTTTAAATGTAGTTTTTGTTCTTCAATCAAGAGTTTGTTATTTTAAAATAGTGCTGGTATGTACTATTTACTCTGAAACAGAAAAGAGATGAAGATTTCTGTTTGTAAGAGGAAGATGATTTTAGCAACCGTTACTAAAATCGATGGCTGTTTCCACACAGGGCTGTTGAGATGGAATAACTTCAGTTGGGGGAAACAGTGGGCAGACTTTGCTGCTTGAGGTATGACACATTTCTAACAAGACTTGGTAATGCTGGAAGCTGTCATTTTCCCTATGGGAACCGGTAAGCCATTTTCTTAGTTTAAGTAAAAGAATAAAGGGCTTCATTAGGGCTTAAAAAACTGGAAGACATTTTTCTGGGCTAAAACGATTACTTTACTAAGTATATTTGGCAGATTATTACTATTAATAGTTGTTAAATCTTGGGGATTGTTTTAATAAAAACGCCAGGCACTGTATTGGACACCTTTTTCACTGGGGGCCTTTTCTAGTCATAGACAGAGCCTCATTTTCGCGCCACTAATGCGCAGTTGTTTTTGGAAAGCATGGCATGCAGATGCATGTGTGAGGAGCTAAGAACCACTGAAAAAGCTTATAGAAGGCATCATTTGGTATTGTATTCCCCTCTGGGCTTGGTTGGGTCTCAGCAAAGCAGATACCTGGGACTGTATAGGGGTTAAATGTAAAAACGGCTCCGGTTCCGTTATTTTAAGGGTTAAAGCTTTCAAATTTGGTGTGCAATACTTTTAAGGCTTTAAGTTACTGTGGTGAAATTTTGGTGAATTTTGAACAATTCCTTCATACTTTTTCACATATTCAGTAATAAAGTGTGTTCAGTTTAAAATTTAAAGGGACAGTAACGGTTTTATTGTAAAACGTTTTTTGTGCTTTGTTGACAAGTTTAAGCCTGTTTAACATGTCTGAACCATCAGATAACGATGTTCTATATGTATGAAAGCCAATGTGTCTCCCCATTTAAATATATGTGATATAATTGTGTCATAATGTCCAAACAAAGTAGGGATAATAATGCCATAGATATGATATTGCCCAAGATGATTCCTCAAATGAGGGGAATAAGCATGGTACTGCATCATCCCCTTCTGTTTCTACACCAGTTTTGCCCATACAAGAGGCCCCTAGTACATCTAGTGCGCCAATACTTATTACCATACAACAATTAATGGCTGTAATGGATAATTCTATTGCATGCATTTTTTTCCAAAATGCCTACTTATCAGAGAAAGCGCGATTGCTCTGTTTTAAACACTGAAGAGCAAGAGGACGCTGATGATATCTGTTCTGACAGGGAGGTTTTGTCTGAGAGAGAAATTTCAGATTCAGGGAAAATTTCTCAACAAGCAGAACCTGATATTGTAACTTTTAAATTTAAATTAGACATCTCCACGCACTACTTAAGGAGGTATTATCTACTCTGGATGATTGTGACAATTTGGTCATTCCAGAGAAATTATGTAAGATGGACAAGTTCCTAGAGGTTCCGGTGCCCCCCGATGTTTTTCCTATACCCAAGCGGGTGGCGGACATAGTGAATAAGGAGTGGGAAAGGCCCGGCATACCTTTTGTTCCTCCCCCTATATTTAAGAAATTATTTCCTATAGTCGACCCCAGAAAGGACTTATGGCAGACAGTCCCCAAGGTCGAGGGGGCGGTTTCTACTCTAAACAAACGCACTTCTATTCCTATAGAAGATAGTTGTGCCTTCAAGATCCTATGGATTAAAGGTTAGAGGGTTTGCTTAAAAAGATGTTTGTTCAGCAAGGTTACCTTCTACAACCAATTTCATGCATTGTTCCTGTCACTACAGCTGCGTGTTTCTGGTTCGAAGAACTAGAAAAGTCGCTCAATAAAGAATCTTCGTACGAGGAGGTTTTAGACAGAGTTCAAGCACTCAAATTGGCTAACTCTTTTATTTTAGATGTCGCTTTGCAATTAGCTAGATTAGCGGCGAATAATTCAGGGTTTGCTATCGTGGCGCGCAGAGCGCTTTTGCTAAAGTCTTGGTCAGCGGATGTGTTCTCCAGACCAAATTGCTTAACATCCCTTTCAAGGGTAAAACACTGTTTGGCCCTGACTTGAAAGAGATTATTTCAGACATCACTGGGGGAAAGGACCACGCCCTTCCTCTGGATAGGTCTTTTAAGGCTAAAAATAAGCCAAATTTTCGTCCCTTTCGCAGAAACGGACCAGCCTCAAATTCTACACCCTCTAAGCAAGAGGGTAATACTTCTAAAACCAAGCCAGCCTGGAAACCGATGCAAGGCTGGAACAAGGGTAAGCAGGCCAAGAAACCTGCCATTGCTACCAAAACAGCATGAAGTGTTGGCCCCCGATCTGGGACTGGATCTGGTGGGGGGCAGACTTTCTCTCTTTGCTCAGGCTTGGGCAAGAGATGTTCAGGTTCCTTGGGCGCTAGAAATAGTTTCTCAAGGTTATCTCCTGGAATTCAGGGAACTACCCCCAAGGGGAAGGTTCCACAGGTCTCAATTATCTTCGAACCAAATAAAAAGACAGGCATTCTTACACTGTGTAGAAGACCTGTTAAGCATGGGAGTGATTCATCCTGTTCCATTAGGAGAACAAGGGATGGGTTTTTACTCCAACCTGTTCATAATTCCCAAAAAAGAGGGAACATTCAGACAAATTTTAGATCTCAAGATTCTAAACAAGTTTCTAAGGGTTTCATCGTTCAAAATGGAAACCATTCGAACGATCCTTCCTACCATCCAGGAAGGTCAATTCCTGACCACGGTGGAGTTAAAGGATGCGTATCTACATATTCCTATCCACAAGGAACATTTTCGGTTCCTAAGGTTCGTCTTTCTGGACAAGCGTTACCAGTTTGTGGCACTTCCATTCGGATTAGCCACTGCTCCAAGATTTTCACAAAGGTACTAGGGTCCCTTCTAGCGGTGCTAAGACCAAGGGGCATTGCGGTAGTACTTTACTTGGACGACATCCTGATTCAAGTGTCGTTTCTGTCAAAAGCAAGGGCTCATACGGACATTGTCCTAGCCTTTCTCAGATCTCGCAGGTGGAAAGTGAACATAGAAAAAAGTTCTCTGTCCCCGTCAACAAGAGTTCCCTTCTTGGGAACAATAATAGTTTCCTTAGAAATGAAGATTTTTCTGACAGAGGCCAGAAAATCAAAACTTCTAAGCTCTTGTCAGGTACTTCATTCTGTTCTTCTTCCTTCCATAGCGCAGTGCATGGAAGTAATAGGTTTGATGGTTGCGGCAATGGACATAGTTCCTTTTGCACGAATTCATCTAAGACCATTACACCTGTGCATGCTCAGACAGTGGAATGGGGATTATACAGACTTGTCTCCGACGATACAAGTAGATCAAATAACCAGAGATTCACTCCGTTGGTGGCTGACCCTGGACAACCTGTCACAGGGAATGAGCTTCCGCAGACCAGAGTAGGTCATTGTCACGACCAACGCCAGTCTGGTGGGCTGGGGCGCGGTCTGGGAACCCCTGAAAGCTCAGGGTCTATGGTCTCGGGAAGACTCTCTTCTCCCGATAAACATAATGGAACTGAGAGCCATATTTAATGCTCTCAAGGCTTGGCCTCGACTAGCAAAGGCCAAATTCATAAGGTTTCAATCAGACAACATGACGACTGTTACATATATCAACCATCAGGGGGAAACAAGGAGTTCCCTGGCGACCTGGCGATGGAGGAGCATCCGGGGGAGTGGGAACTCCATCCGGAAATCCTTGCCCAAATAACTCAATTATGGGGCATTCCAGACATGGTTCTGATGGCCTCTCGTCAGAACTTCAAGGTCCCTTGTTACGGGTCCAAATCCAGGGATCCCAAGGCGACTCTATTGGATACAATAGTAGCACCTTGGATCTTCAACCTAGCTTATGTATTCCCACCGTTTCCTCTCATTCCCAGGCTGGTAGCCAGGATCAATCTGGAGAGGGCTTCGGTGATCTTGATAGTTCCTGTGTGGCCACGCAGGACTTGGTATGCAGACCTGGTGAATATGTCATCGGCTCCACCATGGAAGCTACCTTTGAGACAGGACCTTCTTATTCAGGGTCCATTCGAACATCCGAATCTGGTTTTCCTCCAACTGACTGCTTGGAGTTTGAACGCTTGTTTTTTCAAAGCGTGGGTTTTCAGATTTTGTAATAGATACTCTTATTCAGGCTAGAAAGCCTGTAACTAGAAAAATTTACCATAATATATGGAAAAAATATATCTGTTGGTGTGAATCTAAAGGATTCCCATGGAACAAGATAAAAATTCCTAAGATTCTTTCTTTTCTACAAGAAGGTTTGGAGAAAGGATTATCTGCAAGTTCTCTGAAGGGACAGATCTCTGCTTTATCTGTTTTACTTCACAAAAGGCTGGCAGCGGTGCCAGACGTTTAAGCGTTTGTTCAGGCTCTGGTTAGAATCAAGCTTGTTTGCAGACCTTTGACTCCTCCCTGGAGTCTTAATCTAGTTCTTTCAGTTCTTCAAGGGGTTCTGTTTGAACCCTTACATTCCGTAGATATTAAGTTATTATCTTGGAAAGTTTTGTTTTAGGTTGCAATTTCTTCTGCCAGAAGAGTTTCTGAGTTATCTGCTCTGCAGTGTTCTCCGCCCTATCTGGTCCATGCAGATAAGGTGGTTTTGCGTACTGAGCCTGGTTTTCTTCCGAAGGTTGTTTCCAACAAAAATATTAACCAGGAGATAGTTGTACCTTCTTTGTGTCCGAATCTAGTTTCAAAGAAGGAACGTTTGTTACACAATTTGGATGTAGTCCGTGCTCTAAAATTCTATTTCGAGGCTACTGAAGATTTTAGACAAACATCTTCTTTGTTTGTTGTTTATTCTGGTAAAAGGAGAGGTAAAAAAGCAACTTCTACCTCTCTTTCCTTTTGGCTTAAAAGCATTATCTGATTGGCTTTTGAGACTGCCGGACGGCAGCCTCCTGAAAGTATCACAGCTCACTCCACTAGGGCTGTGGCTTCCACATGGGACTTCAAGAATGAGGTTCCTGTTGACCAGATATGTAAGGCAGCGACTTGGTCTTCACTGCACTCTTTTGCCAAATTTTACAAATTTTATACTTTTGCTTCTTCGGAGGCTATTTTTGGGAGAAAGGTTTTGCAAGCCGTGGTGCCTTCCGTTTAGGTGACCTGATTTGCTCCCTCCCTTCATCCGTGTCCTAAAGCTTTGGTATTGGTTCCCACAAGTAAGGATGACGCCGTGGACCGGACACACCTATGTTGGAGAAAACAGAATTTATGCTTACCTGATAAATTACTTTCTCCAACGGTGTGTCCGGTCCACGGCCCGCCCTGGTTTTTTTTTAATCAGGTCTGATGAATTATTTTCTCTAACTACAGTCACCACGTTACCATATGGTTTCTCCTATATATATTTCCTCCTGTCCGTCGGTCGAATGACTGGGGTGGGCGGAGCCTAGGAGGGACTATATGGCCAGCTTTGCTGGGCTCTTTGCCATTTCCTGTTGGGGAGGAGAATATCCCACAAGTAAGGATGACGCCGTGGACCGGACACACCGTTGGAGAAAGTAATTTATCAGGTAAGCATAAATTCTGTTTTTTAGTCCAGCACCTGGGTAGTGCTTTCTGATTGGTGTCTAAATGTTGCCGCTAATTAGCAAGCACTACCCAGGTGCTGAACCAAAAATGGACCGGCTCCTAAGCTTACATTCAAATAAAGATACCAAGAGAATGAAGAAAAATTGAAAATAGGAGTAAATTAAAAAGCTACTTAAAATTGCATGCCCTATCTGAATCATGAAAGTTTAATTTTGACTAGACTATTCCTTTAATCAATATTTATTTCAGTACAATGAGAAAAAAAGCAAAATGCTTCTTTAATAATATCTTTCTTTAGTGTTTTTCAGCACAGTATTTGGCTTTTTGTAATTAACTCCTTAGTGGCGGTGCAATAGTGTTCACATCTGAACAAAGTTATGTTAAAGTAAAATAACGTGAAGACAGCTGTTCCAAATTAATAAGGTTATAATTTTACAATTAAACATATTACAACAAAAATGACAACCAGTCACTTTACAGTAATACAGAGTGTGTGTGGCGCGCAGCCTTAGATTGCAGCAATGTCTCTCTTTTATAGGCCGTCTTCTGTGTTTCTGAGAATTGTCACAATAAGCACCTCGTGGTCTTCTTATCTTGTCCATACAAACTTTGGGTGTTACTGTAGCTGAAAATACTTACTTTGCATATACAGCAGTTTCTATACTAGCTGAATTGACAAGTAAATGTAACTGTTTAAAAATATCACTTGTCAGTCCCTCATAACACATATAAGAAAAATATATATACAGAATTAAAAACATTTTTCCTTAACATTTCTCACCCTTTTGATAATTTTATTATCACATGTATTTATCTATTACCTTGCGTTTATTATCACACCATTATTACTTTGTGTCTCTCACTTGACTAACTAACAACCTTCCTACCTGGAAATGACCCCTTAAACAGACTGTATATCACTGAGTATACAGATAAGCTGCATAGACAGTGGGATGCTGAGCCTCCATTCCAGATCTGCCTACATAGTTATCATTTCCTCTAAGCATTCACACATCTTTATTGGTAGCACGCAAACACAAAATATGCAATCTCTATCTAAACAGATAACAACAGCAGCCAGAACTGCATCCCTTCACAGGCCTAGGTCCAAATCCTCTAGTAGGCCCAAAGCTGATGAGGTGCAATTGTGGGACCCCCTCGCAGAGATGAGATCTTCCACCTGTCTCCTAAAATGACTGGAGGGTCTGCAGGGAAGGCAGGTAGCTGAACTAGGTTATCAGTCGGTCATCTCTGTAGCTGTTGTATCATCACCCTAAACAATCGTTATCTTCATCTTTTTCTGCAATGAGAAACACAAATCATTAACAATTTCCAAACAATTAGTCACATTAGAATTACTCCTATCACTACCACTATGGGTTTTAAAAGATTTGTAAGCATATTTTTAAACCAGGTTCCAATCGATCCCATCCTTCCTTAGCTATATCTCTAGATCTTTGTTGTAACTCTTTTACTTTATTCATATGTAGAACTTGTAGTCTCATTAATAATCCCATCCATAATACTAGCATATTTGTTAATTCTATTTGCTAGCTCAATTCCCCAACCTGTCCAGGCAGGAAACCACATTCAGACTTTATCTGCAGATGAGAATAATTCTTACTTATACCTTGTTTAAGGACCATTGGAATAATCTTACCATCTTTCCCAGCCATAGTTGAAACCATCTCATATTGTTATATAACTGAGTTTGACAGGTCCATTCATCATTGTCTGTCTGTTCAAGACAGGCACACCTAGTGGTACACAAAGCTTTTAACGTTGAACAAAAACATAAACTATTAGAATCAGCAGTTACTGTATCACATGGTACTTTGTTAGGTTCCATATTAAATGTTAAAGTAGCATTTCTACAATCTGTTTCCCCCACATTTACCTTGGGCAAACTAAATATGCAACCTTTCATGTTTGCTATGTGATTAACATACATTGGCCCAAGACACATTATAGGTGTAGAAACTATACCAGCAAGTTCTAAGTATGTACCTTGATCTGAGATAGCATTATGAACAGAGTTATCAATATCTATTTGAACATAATCATTCATTAATATTGGTACACCTATTAAAGGGATTCCTTTATGATTGGCAGGAACATGAGAGCATATCCAACAGTCTGTGGCATTCAGTTGCTTGGCGGTTTGTTGGTGTAAAAGCCAGATGGAATTTGTCCGTTTGTCACCCTTCACTGGTGTATAGAGGTATAAAACACAAAGAAAAGGACAAAGAAAAAACAGGACAGTATATACATTTTGGCAGTTAGTTAACCCACTTTGTCCCCAGTGGTCTCACCCTTTTGACACAGGTTTTTATCACCGGCCTGGAAGTTCACTTTCTTACAGTGAGAGGCATGTATCCAGTTTGGTTTCCATTCCACTTTGACTGAGGTGGGTGTTGTCAGTAACCCCTGATATGGGCCGTCAAACCGGGGCTCTAAGTGTCTCCTCATGTATCTTCTTATCACCACCCAGTCTCCAGGGTGCAGGTGATGAGTTCCAGTTATTTGTTCTGGATCTGGTAATGAAGAGAAAACTTTTCCATACAAATTAGTCAGTTGCTCATGCAGCTGAACAACATAATAAGTCAGAGAAGCATATTGCCCATGTAATTCTTGTGGAAAGAAAAGTCCTGTTAGTGGTGGCCTACCAAACAAAATTTCAAATGGCGAAAGACCATGCTTTGCCTTTGGGGTGTGTCTTACTGCAAAGAGGGCTAAAGGTAAGGCTTGTACCCAAGTAAGTTTTGTCTGCTCACAGATCTTAGCTATTTTATTTTTTAAAACACCATTGGCTCTCTCTACTTTCCCAGACGATTAATCTGCAACCCTTTCATCATTTCTGCAAACACTTGCCCAGTAAAATGAGTCCCTTGATCAGATTCTACGGTTTTCAGGTAAACCATATCTGCACACAATTTCAGTTATCATTTTTTTTCCTGTTACACCTGCTGTTGCCTTGGCAACCGGCCAGGCCTCCAGCCAAGAGGAAAACATGTCTACACACACCAAAACATACTCATACACACCACATTTGGGCAGCTGAATATAGTCTATTTGCAGTCTTTGGAATGGGTAGTCAGGTTTTACAAGGTGTTTCATCTCCACCTTTGTCAATTTACCTGGAGTGTATTTAGCACACATCATGCATTTCTTGCACCATTCAGTTACAAATTGTGAGAAACCTGGTGCAAACCAAAATTTATTAACACTTGCAATCAAACACTTGCAATCATTCTTGCAATCATTCCCCCTTTGGAAACATGGGAAGGGAGATAAGATAAACTGGCTAAAACAAGATATAGCACTGTAGGTGCACATAATCTACCATCCCCATGTTTCCAAACCTTATTTTCCAGTTTGCAACCAGCATTTTCCACTTTCAAATTCTCCACAGTTTCAGAGGACTGTAGGAGTATCATGAGAGCTGCCTTCTTGGCTTCTTCATCTACCCTATTATTACCCATAGTGATAGGATCTATTGCTCGCTGATGTGCCTTTAATTTCATAACAGCTATAGCTCTTTTGAAAACGCTGCAGTCTGTTCCAGTGTCCACCAAACACTCCACAAAATGGTATGGCATGTCAGAGAGGGTCAGGCGAACAAAGGCATCACCCCCTCTGCTCTCAGACATGATTGGTAGCACTGGAAGCCCAGTCCATCAAATGTTCTCCCACAGTTATAACATTTACCTTTTCTGGGTTCCCCCTCATTTATCCCTTAAACGGTTTCTATTGGGATTTCCCAGGGGCACATACTGGCATTACCCTTAGTGTTTTTTTCTATACTTCTATATTCCTTTGTATTGCGCTCGCTAAGCTCATTAGTGTTGGGACTGATTTATATCGCCAATCAGAATGGGCGGAAACCAATTGAGAAACCAATTTATTATGGATTTATTTATTCAGTCCTGACACCAATGTGGCAGTGAGCATTTTTCCCATACCTTAGTCATCAAAGTTACCTCTCCTTGGGGCATATACATCTTGCCATGAGGTGGTATTGGGCACATAAGATACTACAGTCAAAACTCAGGGCACAAATAATTTTCCCCAGCAATACTAAAACCCAACAATTTCCTTTTATTACTTAGAGCATGCAGTTGTAAACAATTTTCCATTTTTCATGTCTATTAGCAAAATATCATTATTCACTTGACATTCTTTATTAAAGGATCAGCAAGGCACCACTGGTAGTCAGCTGAACACATCAGGTGAACCAAAGAAAAGGTCCATCTATGTGCAGCCTACAATCAACAGCTAGCTCCCAGTAATGCATTCCTCCTCCCAAACCTACCTAGAAAAACATATATATATATATATATATATATATATATATATATATATATATATATATATATATATATATATATATATATATATATATATATACATACATCCATACATATATACACACATATACAGCGCATACATACACATATGCACATACATATACAGCACACATGTACACACTGTGACATAAATATTCACACTCACAAGCATGTATTTACTATCAAATACACTTACAAAGATACTCACTGACAAACTGGCACACAGATTCTACACACTCTACAAAAAATGCACACAAACCCCAGGACTAGGGCACATAGTCCACAAGGCCTTGGCATGCAGTCACAAATGACAATAGACAGCTAATTGCCAGTGCCCACATACAATCAGACCCACAACCAAATATCTAACCTTATAAATGCAAGAGCTACCATTAGTAACCAAAAAACTTTCAAGGGGGGTAAGTACTAGTGGTCTTATCAGTAGTGAAAATACTTGAGTAGTAAAATTGTAATTACCAATAAAGTAACTAGCAAATCAGACTTCTTAAAGATTCACTACTAGAATCTTGTGTATATTGTAATTTATTTTAATTCTACTGCAAAGATATAACTAGGACCATAATGTACAAAGGGACACTGTATGGCTATTGCAGTGTCACTTATGCAAGTCACAGTAGTGCTGGCCTTTTAAAACTCCAGTTAACCCATATAAATACCAAGCAGAAATGTAAAAGCCCTAAATGCCCTCAAGCATAGCATACACTCTTATGTCTTAATGGAAGACTTGCATATGTGTGTGTGCAAAACATACATAATCTTACATTTAATTCAGTTGAACAAAACTTTTCTAGCAGCACATAAAGTCTAGGACAAAAAAGGGTTAAAAAAAACAACAACAAAAATTGTTCTGCTGTGTGCTAGATTAGAGGAAGGGGGGTTGGAAGCCCCCACCTAGTACAGCAGCTGCAGCACACATACTTTGTCTTCTACAGAAAAAATACATTGGGCTGTTTCTTATAGGATTCTACAGTTATTTTTATAGAGATTTTGCTAGTGGAATAATTCAAAGGTTACCCCTTTGGAAACCCAACATCCATTCCCTTAGTCAACTTGCACCATTCAGGCAGATGCCAGCTGACCCACATACTATATTCTTTATACATTTCCTCCTGTGGGCTATTGAGGAAATTTTGGACGTCCATTTCTTAAGGCTGACCTCATGTCACCCTTTCTAAGAATCGTTTCTCATAACCCAGTTATGATGGAGGGGACTCTTACCCTTCTCTCTCGACTCTTAGCAATACTGTGGCTGTCAGGGAAAGTCCCACACTATAAATCCCACACTATAAATTCCATACTAAAAATCCCTCCTAATTTTCCAACAAACCCAAATAATAAACAGTAGGGAGACAAATCCTAAAAGTACTTGGCCTCTTATATCATCAAAATCAAACCATGCTAGGGGACTTACATCAACAGTTTTATACATCATTAGAGACAAGTCTATTACAGCTCAGGGATGCGCCCTTCAGTATAGGAGCGTGCAAACTCAAACCAGTGTGCCCAAGGTTTTCAGAAACAAAGCCAAGAGGTGATCAAAAAGATCAGAATTCGCCCTTGTTCTCTGGGAATAGCACTATGCCCAATAGCAGCAATGGACTGAAGCTGAACTTAATCAACGATGTCCATAGGCCGAGCATAGGGGGTACCCAGAGACTTTGTACTGACAGACCAAGGTTGACTAGTAAGGAATTCTGCACTTACCCACACTTAAAACCTTCTATTGTTCCTTTGCTGCACAGACAATTTTAGTAACAGTTTACGTTTACTTAACAAACACAGAAAATAGAAAACATTTGTCTCTGAGGACAGTAGAATCCTCTTACTTAACACACTACTGCTCCCACTTGCTTTCTCCGCAGAGGGGCGTCTTGGAGCAGTACATTCACACGCCGTAAAGGACCTCTTACACTCACACATTCATAACAAAAAGATGTTAAAACATAAAACATAAAATACAACTGTCCCAGGTTCTTGGGAGTTTGTACTCACGACAGGACAGAGGGTTTAGGAATCAGAGGATAGGAGAGCAATTTGAGAAACAAAGGTTCTCACCTTTTTGGCGCCTGTGGTCTCCTGTCCTCATAGTTCCAATCCTGGCTCCGTCCTTAATCGCTTTCAAACTCCCGGGTTTCGGCACCAAATTGTTAAAGTAAAATAACGTGAAGACAGCTGTTCCAAATTAATAAGGTTATAATTGTACAATTAAACATATTACAACAAAAATGACAACCAGTCACTTTACAGTAATACAGAGTGTGTGTGGCGCGCAGCCTTAGATTGCAGCAATGTCTCTCTTTTATAGGCCGTCTTCTGTGTTTCTGAGAATTGTCACAATAAGCACCTCGTGGTCTTCTTATCTTGTCCATACAAACTTTGGGTGTTACTGTAGCTGAAAATACTTACTTTGCATATACAGCAGTTTCTATACTAGCTGAATTGACAAGTAAATGTAACTGTTTAAAAATATCACTTGTCAGTCCCTCATAACACATATAAGAAAAATATATATACAGAATTAAAAACATTTTTCCTTAACAGTTATTACAAGGACGGGATTGGCCTACACTGCTTGGATTGCCCCCTAGGCTAATCCTTGACTATGTCAAAGGGGGAAGCTGCAGGATGCCATATATGGTAGGATGTTCTATGCTGTCCTAACGGCATTAAAGCCCAACATGGAACGTCGTAAAGGGTTTAAGCAACATTTAATAATAATAAAATGGGTGTGCTACCAGTATACTAATGTAGCATCACTGTAAAAATCTCACAAGAAAATATTTCTGCGTAAAAAATGACGTAATTTTTCCTCAAAATGTCTTCAGCTCACCAGAGTAAGTGCATTGTGATCCAGAGCAACTCTTTTGACAAGAACAGCCAATTAGCATTGTCACAATTCACTGTGATCCTGTGGGATTTCACCGAAATCTCGCAAGATTTCATAGTAAACTTCTTTAAACTGAGGAGTTACTGTGCCTTCATGTGCCAGATAGGCTCTCCCTTGCAGGTTCCAGGACACAGGGAGAAGCATCCTGATTGGTTGCTTAACGTCGCTCTACAGTGGGATGTGGCTACTGAGGAAATGTTGAGGTTAAATACTTCTCTTTTTACCCAGAGATTTTTATTTGATATCCGCGACTATCACCTCCTCTCATGCTAGACTGCAGGACTTCTATCGTGCAGCACCTACCCTCTGGAACACTCTACCTCGTGCTGTCAGGCTTTGCCCTAATCTTACTTCCTTTAAATGTTCCCTTTAGACTTTTCTGTTCAGAGAAGCCTACCACCCAACTCAATAATAAATTAATTTCACTTACCTAACATTTCCCTCATCTAACTCTGTAGTAACATCTTTCTCAATCCTGCAGTCCTCATCTCCTATGTCTCAACCTTCTACCCTTCTAGATTATAAGTTCCCATGGGAATAGGACACTCGATCCCTCCGGTATGTGTTTGTAAATGTTGTCCTGTCTCTTACAAGTCTTATATTGTTTTATTTAAATTAATTGTATCCATGGACAGCGCTGCAGAATATGTTGGCGCTTCATAAATAAAGTATATAATATAATAATAATAATATTTTTACTGATATGCTGTATCACTTTTAAGTGATTCAACATTTGGGTATCATGTCCCTTTTTAAATGAGATTGGTCAGCAGAAATAAATGCACCCATGTTCTTTGAAAGGCAGTGAATTGTTGATATCTCCTACTTTTTCTGTCAATACTGAACAGCTTATAATGTAGATCTTTTGAGAAAAAGGGCACACAAAATTGTGCGTTTTCATGAACATTTATGGTGCATTAGTCCATTTATTTGTTCTTAGGGTCTATTCAAACAAATTGTTAGTTGTATTGATAATTCCAACATCCTTATCCACAGCTCCATATCCCTTGAGACTGGCGTTGAGATACCAGTATGTTTTCAATTACTTTTATAATTACCACCCTAAAAAGAACTTCCTAATAGTGATTCTGTCCTACAATAGTCAGTCCTCAGATTTTCTATAGGTTATTCAGTTTCAGACAGCAAAAAAATCAACTTGTATTTATGAAGAAATAGATTCAGACTGAACACTAAAAGATATCATACTTTTTATACTTCAAATGCCTGTATAGTAGGGATGTCAAACTCATTGCTGATGGAGGGTCAAATAGTCCATTGACTTGGGAATGGAGGGCCGAATGCTGTCATGCAAATTTCCAGCATATTTTCACATTTCCACAATTTTTTCTCTTGTAGGTACATAGAATTGGGACATCATATTGTAGTCATGTTCTTTGACGTCCCAAAAGTTTAAGACATTATTTTTGTGCTGTACCAAGTAAACCTGTATTGAGATTTTTTTATTGTATTTCATTTTGCCAAATCCAACCTTATGATTCTATAAGACGTTGAGGCAATGGGGTAGATTTATTATGGGTCGAGCGGACATGAATCATGTCCACTCGACATAGCTAAATATGCTGTCAGCATTTATCATTGGACAAGCATTTCTGGTGAAAGGCTTGGGCAATGCTGCCCCCTGCACATTCGCTGCTGCTAGCAGGGGTTGTCAATCATCCCGATCGGATCGGGTTGATTGAAGTCGGCCACCTAAAAGGTGGCGGACAAGTTAAGGAAGTAGTTTATAAATAATAGGAGTGCATGCTGGCTGAAGTATATCAGGCAAAAAGATATATGAATAAGATATGAATAGTTACATTTATTGGTTTTAGTGATGCACCGAAATGGAAATTCTGGACCGAAACCGAATCCGAAAATCCAGGATGCACTTGGCCGAAAACCGAAACCGATACCGAAAATGTATTTTTCAAATTTTTATTTTATTTTGCATAATTAGACTATTTAATGAATGAATCTGAATTGAAAACCTTCAGACCAATAAAAAAAAAAGCCCACACTTTTATTGAAAGTAATACACTAAATTGGACAAAAATATCTTAAAACAATAATATGCTACACAATTTTACCAAGAAAAAAAAAAAACAGGCAAAAAATGCCATTTTCGGCCAAAATGTTCTGAGACCAAAATTTAAATGCATCCCTAATTAAAATATTAAATATCAATATACTGTATTCTTTATTTAGTTCTATGTAACAGAATCAGATTTAACAGTATTTTTTTTTACCAATTAAAGTATAGTCATAGAAAACTTATTATATGCAAAACAGTAAGTCAAGTAATGAACTTAAACAGCAGCTCTAGGCTAGCATCAAATTTGAAACATGCTACACAATAATTTTACCGAAAATAACAGGCAAAATAACCGAAAACCGAAATAGCCAAAATTGCCATTTTCGGCCGAAACGTTTCTGCGGCCGAAATTTCGGTGCATCCCTAATTGGTTTAGAAACAACTAATTTTAAAAAACTAGTTAAAAACATAAGAAAAATATTAAATATGATACTGTTAAGTGTCAATGGAGCAATGCTCAATGAGAAAGAGATATAACCTAATAAGTGATATGTCCAAATATCCAATGAATAAAGTGTGAGTGTCTAAAAAAAATCCTAGAAGTTAGTCCTCCAGAAATAATCCTCGTGAAATAATCCTCAATGTAATAATCCTCAATGAAATAATCCTCAAAAAGATAGGTGAAAAAAAGTCTGTGTTTATAGTGCACTATGAAAAAAAAAATAGTAATAAAAAAGTTAAAAATAGAAAAATGTGGAAAAAATATATATAAAATGAAAAATATAAAAACAAACCTAGGTGTGAATCTCTCTGAAGTCCTTGAAGAAATGGTGTAAATCCGCTGTGATGATCCTAAAAAAGAAAAATGTGCAAAATCTCTAGAAAGAAGTTTACCTAGTAGAGATCTGCTTACCATTAAGAAAACTCGAGCCTCAGTCCTTAAGTATTTGTCAACGTGTTTTGGCCCAGCTTGTGGCCTTTTTCAAGACATAATGAGGCTATAAACTAAGAGGGCTTATAAATGTGTGAAGACCAATCAGATCCTAGTAGTCAATTACAAAAACCGCCAAAAAAACGGATGTGCATTTGCGGTACGTCACATCCGTTTCCGGTTTGATAGCCTCACTTCCTGTTTGCGTTACGTCATATCCAGTTTGATATTCGGATGTGATCTCTGCCATCTTTGTTTAGACCATTGGTAAGTTAAATGCTGGCAACGATGATTGTGTTGTTAATTCACAATCGCAATTATTGGCTAAATACGGGCTTCTAATAAAAGGAATTATATATACTATATTGTACCATACTACTGGTTCCCTATTGGTTGACTAAAATCGTCAATTACCTTGAACATCAACAATACATTATATAGAAAAAAATATATATATTGAAATTGTATATTAAAAATCTCTTAAAGGTAAGTTGTTGATAGAGAAGAGAAATTGGTCGGATAGTTCAATCTGTCTGTAACCCAGGTTGATAATATTATGATAAGATATTTAAGAAACCTGGTCGTAATATTAGCCCATAAAAAAGGTTGTATATATTGTACGTTCTAAATGTATATTTAGCGCTGCGGAATCTGTTGGCGCTCTACAAATAACCAATAATAATATATTAAAATAGATTAAAATTCTTTAAAAATAACAATAAAAAGTAATAAAATCTAAAAATAAAATTCTAAAAATATATGGAAAAAATATATATGAAAAAATATAAAAAAAAATAATAAAAAAAAAAATAAAAAAAAAAAAAAATATATATATATATATATATATATATATATGTATGTATATGTATACATACAAGGATATGTTATGGTATGAGCAAAAATGAAAAACAAAACTTATGCTTACCTGATAAATTTATTTATTTCTTGACATGGTGAGTCCACGGATCATCTATTTACTATTGGGAATATCACTCCTGGCCAGCAGGAGGAGGCAAAGAGCACCACAGCAAAGCTGTTAAATATCACCTCCCTTCCCTCCAACCCCAGTCATTCAACCGAAGTAAAAGGAAAGAAAGGAAGCAACAAAGTGCAGAGGTGTCTGAGGTTTATAATACGACAAAAACCTGTCTTAATAAACCGGGCGGGCCGTGGACTCACCATGTCAAGAAAGAAAGAAATTTATCAGGTAAGCATAAATTTTGCTTTCTTTCTAATGACACGGTGAGTCCACGGATCATCTAATTACTATTGGGGATCAATACCCAAGCTAGAGGACACAGATGATAAGGGAGGGACAAGACAGGGAATCTAAACGGAAGGCACCACTGCTTGAAGAACCTATCTCCCAAAGGAAGCCTCAGCCAAGGCAAAAGTATCAAATTTATAGAACTTGGAAAAAGTGTGTAGAGAGGACCAAGTTGCAGCCTTGCAAATCTGTTCCACAGAAGCTTCATTTTTGAATGCCCAGGAAGAGGAAACCACCCTCGTAGAATGAGCCGTGACTCTCTCAGGAGGCTGCTGTCCAGCAGTTTCATAGGCCACAAAGAAAGAGAAGTAGCCATAGCTTTCTGACCTTTACTCTTCCCAGAGAAACCAACAAACAGAGCCGAAGACTGATGAAAATCCTTAGTCGCCTGTAAATAATATTTCAATGCACGCACCACATCTAGGTTGTGCAGCAGACGCTCCTTATGAGAAGAAGCGTTGGGACACAAAGAAGGAACAACAATCTCTTGATTAATACTCCTATCCGAAACCACCTTAAGAAGAAACCCAGTACGCAGGACTACCTTATCAGAATGAAAAATAAGATAAGGGGAATCACACTGCAACACCGAGAGTTCTGAGACTCTGCGGGCAGAAGAAATTGCAACAAGAATTAAAAATTTCCAAGATAATCACTTAATATCTAAGGAATGCATAAGCTCAAACGGAGCCTGTTGAAGAACTTTAAGAACAAGGTTAAGACTCCAGGGAGGAGTAACAGGTTTGAACACAGGCCTGATTCTGATCTGATTTGATGAGATCTGTAGTTTTATACGATCTGGAAGATTTGTTGGCAGAAAATAACATCCCTGACTCTGCTACATCCATTTCCCTTTCCAACACACAGCCTCTAACACAAACAATGGCTAATAAATCCTGTTTTTACACAGCACAGAGTAGGGGCACTGTGTTGGAAAGTTCCATAGGAGTGTAGAGCGTGAACTTACTAAGTTACACAAACTGGAGAATACTACTAAACAAAATCTAACTAAAATCCAGAGAGTAGCCTTAGATGAGCTAAAAAATAATACTAATCTGGTTATCAGAAAATCAGATAAGGGAGGCAGTACTCTAGTCCTCTTAAAGGTAGACTATATAACAGAAATTCTTCGTCAATTAGAGGATCCATTAACTTATTCTCTAATCCATAGGAACCCTACCCTAGTTATACAGGAACAGATACAATCTTTGGTTGATGATGGAAAAGATAAGGGATATATAGATACTAAAACAGCAGAATTTTTATGTGTACAACATCCAAAGACTCCAGCTTTCCATGTCTTTCCCAAGGTCCACAAATCCCTTGATGATATACGAGGGAGACCCATTGTATCTGGCATAGACTCAGTACTTGAACCATTGTCTGAGTGGGCGGATAGCGTTTTGCAGCCTATGGTTGCCCAGCTGTGGAATTACCTGAGAGACACTACTCATCTCCTAAATTTATTAAATGATTTTGTTTGGCAGGATGATTAAAGCTGGGTAACCATAGATGTTGTGTCTCTCTATTCTTCAATTCCCCATGTTTGGAGTCTCTGTGCGATTTAATTTTTTCTAACCAATGCTACAGATTTTGAACCTGATCAAGTAACCTTTTTTGTGGTTATTGTCTAATATTTACTTGAGCACAATTCTTTTGAATTTGATGGCAATTTCTATCTCCAGAGGTGTGGGACTGCTATGGGGGCAAAATTCGCCCCATCCTATGCCAACCTATTTTTGGGTTGGTGGGAAGCGTCCCACATCTTTGGAGATAGAAATCCCTATAGGTCCTCTGTGGTTTTCTATAGAAGGTTCATAGATGACCTTATTTTAGTCTGGAGGGGGTCTAGCTCGGAAGCTATCTCTTTCCTTGAGTTCTTAAACTCTAATGAAATGGGTATCAGGTTCGCCCTCCCTTACCCCCCTCTTGCCCCCTCCTCATGATTTACCTGCTTGATATTGACAGTAAAATACCAGATAAAATAGCGGAGAGAAAATGAGTTTTAATCAGAGTAAAAATGTGAATTTCCTGTCATGGAATGTTGGTGGAGTATCTTCGCCAAGGAAGCGTAAACTTATAATTAAATGCTTAGCCAAACATAAACCGGATGTGGTATTTCTGCAAGAACTAAATCTTTCTGAAGTAGAATTACCTAAACTCAAGATGAAGTGGGTAGGAGATCTAATAGCTACACCTGTTAGAAATAGAAAGGCTGGAGTAGCAATTTTATTTCATAAAGATTTAGATGTTAAAGTTATTAATACAGAATTGGATACGGAAGCTAGATACATTATTGCTCAAGTGTTAATTAATGGTGTTCGCCTTGTACTATGCAATCTCTACGGTCCTAATATACATAGCCCTCTATTCTGGGAAAAATTAAAAGTAAAATTATATCCTTTTAAGGGTCAGAATCTCATAATCGGAGGTGACTTTAACATGTCTCCAGTTCCGGAGTTGGATAGATTATCAAAGAAAAAGTTGTATGATTATAATAGGATTGCAAAAACTTTTAAATCTTTTCTTTCTAAACTTAAGATGTTTGATATTTGGAGGATTAATAATCCAGATGCTAAGGTCTATTCTTGCGAATCCAAGTCCCATAAAACGTTTTCCCGGATTGACTTTTTATTTGTTTCAGAAGCACTTTCTATCATGAATATAATTCCACGGATAAATGACATAGAAATATCTGATCATGCCATTATTTCTTTAACATTCTCTGCCCTGACAAGTACAAAAAATGGCTCTCAAAATTTTGTCTTCCCACGTTTCTGGGTAAATAACCCTAGATTTATTCTCTGGCTGAAGCAGAAATGGAAAGACTACGTTTCCTTTAATATTGCTAGCTTTAATAAAATTGAGACTTTTTGGGAGGCTTCTAAAGCCGTGTTAAGAGGGGAAATCAAGGCGTATTTACACGCCTGGAATAAAAAAAACAGAGCAAGCGAAATCCAAACTGCTAATAGGATAAGAAACGCTTACAGAAAATTTTGTAATGAGAGATCCAAAGAAAATTGGGAAATATATTGTGCAGCCAGAAAAGACCGTGATATTATGTTAAAGCAAAAATCTTATCGGGAGGAGGCAAAACTTAATATGCAATTTAAAGGTTCATTTGGCTGTTCAGCTAAACATTTAGCTAGGTTAGTTAAGATTAGAAAGAGCCGGAATTTTATACCTGCAATCAAAACAGAAGTAAATAGACATGTAGATACGGAAAACATAAGTCAAGCTTTTCATGCATTTTATACGAAAATTTATAACAAGGTTAATATCAATATGGATAATCTAGAAAAATTCTGGACAAAGATAAAAGTGCCTATAATCCCGCCTGAATATCTTACAATTTTAAATGCGCTGATATCAGGCGAAGAAATTCTCAAAGCAATAGAAAAAATGAAAAAGAACAAAGCGATAGAAAAAATGAAAAAGAACAAAGCGCCGGGCCCGGATTTTTTACCCGCAGAATATTATAAAATTTTAGCAGATGAAATTAAAATTGTGCTGGAAAAATTATATAATGACTATTTCTGCTCTAATAATCCTATGTCTAAATATTTTGCGGCGGCTAATATTTCTTTAATCTTGAAGAAAAATAAAGATGCGGAAAATCCGGCCTCTTATAGACCGATTTCGGTACTTAATAGTGATTACAAGATTTTAACTTCTATTATTGCGACTAGGCTAGCTAAAGGGCTAGAATATATTATACATCCCGATCAGACGGGATTTATGATTGCTAGGAATTCATCAAAAAATATTCGTAAGGTTACTTTACTACTAGATTATTTCTGGAATATGGAAAAGAGTAAATTAAGTAAGAGGTCTACCGATCTCGCGTTACTCACGCTTGACGCAGAAAAAGCGTTCGATTCGATCATCTGGTGTTATTTATTTCAGGCTATGGAAAAATTTGGCTTAAAGGATCACTTTATGCTGTTTGTTCGCAAAATATATGACTCTCCGATATCTTATCTAATAATTAATGGTACTCAGTCCCCAAAATTAACGCTTGAAAGGGGTACTAGGCAGGGATGCCCATTATCCCCTCTCCTATTTAATATGGCACTTGAACCACTTGCAATCTGGTTGAGGGATAATTTATCGGGGGTCTCTTTTGGTTCTCATACGATGAAAGTATTATTGTATGCGGATGACTTATTATTAGTTTGTGAGAATACCCCACAAACTATGCCGTTAATCCAATTCATGTTAGCTGAATTTAGTTCTATCTCAGGCTATAAAATAAATTTTGAAAAAGTGAACTTTTGTGGGTAAATAAATTAAAGGCAAGCTGTCAATCTCATCCTTTCAAAATAGTAGAATCTTTTAGATATTTAGGCATTATGTTGCATAAAAATCCACAAAAATGGTATAATTTAAATTTTCGTCCAATTCTAGAGAAGGCAAAGAAAGATCTTGAGCTCTGGGCCGCTTTTCCGCTATCTATCTCTGCTCGAATCAATTTAATCAAATCAATTATCCTACCACGTATTTTATATCCATTACAGAATCTACCCCTGTTGCTTACCAATAGAGATATACAGTGTTTTCAAAGATCTGTATCCAGGTTTATATGGGGAGGAAAAAAACCTTGTATCTCTTTAAATAAACTAATGCAGAAGCGCAACGCGGCAGGCTTAGCACTTCCCAACCTCCGATTCTATAACTTGGCTACTTTAGCTAAAATAGCGCTAGATTGGATTATAGATTCTAATAATTTTGCAACTATTGATATAGAAAGTTTTCTTATACAACCTTTTGCTTTAAAAGCTTTGTTACATTGTACCTTAAAGTTACTTACACCTAAGATTAGATCAATGATTACAATTAAAAATGTTGTTGTAGCTTGGCAAAGGCTTTGTAATATTATGCAAATTGAACCACATTTTTCGAAATTCCTACCCATAATTGGGAATCCAGACTTCAGACCAGGCAGTCAATATAAAATGTTTAGATTATGGGAAGAGAAAGGGCTTATTAACGTAATACAAGCACTTAATGAAAACATGGAAATGCTCCCGCGAGAGGTCCTCTTTAATCAATTTGGCTTGGATAAGAATAATGATTTTGCATATCTCCAGCTGTCTCATTTTTACTATAAACAGAGTTTCTCTGTGGACGCGATGGATAAATGGGCAGACCTTAGCATTTGTATTAATAAATTTAGGAATGGTAATACATCTATCTCTTTATTATATGATCTGTTGTTGGCTAAACAAAGCTTGCCTGTGTTAGAGAATCTATGCAATAATTGGATAAAAATATTGCCTAGGTGCGAGGCGGATACCATTAAGCAGAGCTTTGATTCATTGGACAAATGTGTTATCCCTACAAGTTGGAAAGAGTCACATTTTAAACTTGTTAATAATTATTATCTGACACCTTTTAAGATGTCACGTTTTTTTCCCAACCAGGTCTTTGTCTGCAATCGCTGCCGGTATCCTAATGCGGATACATTACATGTCTTCTGGCATTGTCCTAAAATATTTCAGTTATGGCAAAAAATTCAGTATTGGTTTATCCAGTAATTTAAAGAACCATGGCAAATATCTCCAGAGCAGATATTTTTCTTAGAACTATCTAAGGATTTGGCAGTGCATTGTCAATATGTGGTTAAAATCTCTATATTAATAGCAAGATTTCTTATTATCAAAAATTGGCTGGCCCAAGAAGCGCCCTCTATGGGGGCATTTCTTAAAGAGATCCAAACACATATAATATTTGAATCTTTTTACAAAAGGCTAGCTTCTGAAAAAAAAATAGCAAAATGTATTTATACATGGTTACCAATAATTAAATCTTACCCGCTTGCTATACAAAAAAAGATCCTTAATCCATTTCTTAGCTCCAAATATTTTGCGGACTTGGTAGTCTTGAATGAATTCCCACAGATGTGGGTTTCAAACTTTAGAGAGGTAGGGTAGGGGATGGTGGGGGGGAGGGGGGGACCGCTGTGCAAGAGGAGGAATTCCCCCCCCCTTTTTTTTTTTTTTTTGTTTGGTTTAGTTTCGTTATGTTTGTCTTGTTCTATGTTGTGTTGTTATATTTGTTTTATTAATTAGAAAATATCTCAACTTCTATTGCGGAAGGTCATGTAGCATGCATAATTATATCATAAGGTTCTAATTTTTGACATACAGACAAAAATGTTTTATGTTATTGTTGCAAGATATGCACCAAAAGTTATGTATGTGTCTTTTTTATTTATTTTTTCTGTTATTATGCTGTGGACTTTCTTATTCGATGATTATTGTACATGATTTTTGAGTGAGAATAAATAAATATAAAAAAAAAAAGAAATGGGTATCAGGTTCACTATGGAGTGGCAAAAAAAGTACTATAGACTACCTTGAGATAACCTTGATGACAAACATAACCCCAAATAAAATCAAGACTAAAACTTACAGAAAGCCTATAGCTAAGAACAATTTGTTGCATTCCTCAAGTAGTCACCAAAAAATATATCGAGAGCAATAGCAAAAGGACAGTTTTATGTGCATGAAAAGGAACTACTCTAGGGATGTGGATTACATGGAGGAATGCGGCAAATTGAGTAAGCAGCTTTCTGAGCGAGGCTATGGTAAGAGGACTATCACTGATGCTCTGAGGGAAGTAAGTAATATCCCAAGAGAGAAACTACTTGATAACTCAGATAAAAGTGATACAATTGTTAAGAATAAAGATACTCCCAGGGTCACTTCTGTAACAAGCTACAGCGATCAGTATCATAATATCTGCAACATAATTAAAAAACAACTCCCTATTTTGTTAGCAGATAACAAACTGAAAGTTATTGCAGAAAAAGTATGTAGATTCTCCTATAGGCGGAGTGTGACCCTGGGTAATATCCTTTCTCCAACTGTATTACCCAAAACCAGTGCCACTAGTAGCTGGTTGACCCATAAAGGTACCTTCAAATGTGGCAGCACAAGGTGCAAGGCCTGTGACTATATCCATCCTTCAACTCATTTTGACTCTTTTGTCACATTTTTAATCTTTTGTCACAGGAGAAAAGTATGAAACCTCCCAATGTATAAACTGCAGCATGGGATATGTAATTTTGTAGACTTCAATATGTGGGCCTTACAACAAGGGAGGTAAGGTCCCGTATACGGAAGCACTTAAGCAATATTAATTGCAAAAAAGAGTGTTCAGCACTAGCTACCCACTTCATTCATCATCATAATCAATCAGTTCAGTCTCTGAGATGGCAGGCAATAGAACTAGTGTATCGCCCTAAGAGAGGTGGTGACAGGATTAAAGAACTCAATCGCAGAGAAACATTTTGGATCTTTAAATTATGCACTAGATTCCCAAAGGGATTCAATTCTTCTTACGACATTATGAATCATTGGGAAAGGTAAAATAAGTTTGTGTGCTATATATATATATATATATATATATATATATATATATATATATATATATATATATATATATATATATATATATATATATATATATATATATATATATATATATATATATTTATATATATTTATACACCCCCTTTTTTCTGTCATCATAATGTTAAAAGCGCCTTCTGATTCATATAGTATTGTATACACTAGTTTTAAGGAGGTTTACAGGGATCCATATCTAACATGATATATACATTACTTTAGACTACTCATTCTGTATAAGGCATCTGGTCTTTATCCTCTAGATCAGTGTTTTTCAACCAGTGTGCCGTGGCACACTAGTGTGCCGTGAGAGATCCTCAGGTGTGCCACGGCAGACTGACAACAGTGTGACATATTTTTTAAACTTTGCTTGTTTTTTACTCTCAGTGCAGGGGTAATTTGTAGGAGGCATGGCATAACAGCACAATGCATACAGTATGTGTGTGTTTGTGTGTTTGTGTGTATGTGTATATATATATATGCTGTATTAGGCTACAATGTGTGATTTTTAAAAAATGTTTGGGATGGTGGTGTGCCACAGGATTTTTTAATGTAAAAAAGTGTGCCACGGCAAAAAAAAAGGTTAAAAATCACTGCTCTAGATAACAAGTGAGATATATTAATACAATGAATACATATAATTATATGAGTAAGTATTTCTCCGCTGGCACATGATATTTTGCATGGGAATTTTTGTAATAGCACGATCCCAACGCAATAGGAGTTATCGAGTGTTTGATATACTGATACTCTGTATACCAGTAGTTATTTATTTATTTACTTATCTATTTATACATCACTAATATAATGTAAGTGCAATATTTAGTTGGTTTATTTATACTCACACTTACATCCCCAATTTTAGTTTTAGTTCCTTTATTTGTTATTTTCTATTGTCCTCTGTGGAGCCCTAGGTGTTTCCGTTAATGTGATCACCCAGTATGAACTGGTGAATTTGATGGATAAATATATTCTCACAGGTCTTTATTAGATCGTTTTTTTTGTTATTCTTACTATTTTTGTATTTTTTCTTTTATTCCTTATATCAGGGTAACTAGTCAACTCTATTTATACTTGTAATTTGTATTTACATTTAACTAATATTGTTTATACTTATTACTGTGTATCAAGCTTATACTACAGTTAGTATTATATCTTTTTCATTGTGATCAGTGTCTAACGAGTTACCATGAGTACCTGTTTGTAATACAGGAATAGACCAATCAGCACTAGCCTAGTTTACTGTGAGTACGGGGAAATTCGAAACGCGTCCTAAGCTGGGATGTGTGCAGCTCTTTTCTACTTGTGATTTTAATTTAATTTTGTATGTTGTTTATCCCACGTTGGTATAACTTTTTTTTTTTATTGAGGAAAAAGAGATATATACAATCATATCTAGAAAGTAATACATATCATTTTTCAGCCCCTAAAAAAAACAAAACAGACCACTCTAGGGCCTTGACTGATGTCTTGAAGAAAGTCCAGGGGTTCATATTTAATTCAAACATAAAAAGGAGGAACAAAGATAAAAATATGTGACATATACACAAAGAGTTAATTATTCAGGAGAAACTGACATGGACTAACCTTCCACCATGAATTTAAGAAAGAATACAATGAGCATACTCTGTAGTTTGTGTTATAGAGAGTGACAACTTAGCACCATGAATGTTATATCAATTATTGCCCCTTATATTTCAATTCTGGAAATTTAGATTATTAATATTGCCCAGTAACTTATATGCAGCGACCAGGTTTACATAATAATCGAGTCATATGTGGCCCACAAGTATGAGTGCATGTTGCTGCCATTCCGTGTGCATGGTTTGTCCAATATGATTAATATTAAGACCCACGACACAATATAAAATGGATAGTGCAGTTTGATACGCTCGCTGCCCCGGCCGATGGCCATCGAGCTAATATATACTATGGCGTGCCGTGGGGATATACAATATTGGGAGTGCACTTTTATTGCTAACTCACAGACATGGTAGTGTTAGAACATCAATCTAGGGCCAGCAACTCAATGACATGTATAGCTAAACTTACTAGAATATTATCAACAAGCTATCTTGTGGGGCCATGTAATGCGTCATAGTTGCTATCTGTCACATGCCGTTAACTCAAAATGCAGTTAACGTAAACCTGCAAACAAACAAATGGCTAAAACATCAATAACATTATAACTTGGTTAAATAATTGCACTTTATAAGCTGGAGTTCCAAATCATGTTAAGCCCCCCGGCTTTGTTTACTCGTTAGGGATCTCAACAGGATTGTGTAAGTCTCTGAACAGAGCGTTGGGAGAGTGACTGTAAAGGCAGGGAAGAGTGAAATGTGAGCCCGGTATCTTGTATTACTTGAAGAATGTCCATCAATGCTTGGTTTACATCTGAGAGTAGATTAAATAGGTCAAGTGAGTCCAGCACAGTCGCTAATGCGTATAGAAATTTCAGCTCGACTCCTGGGGATCCCCCCCGGGGCTTCTTCCAGCGATCGCCATTAAGCTATGCCCCCTCAGCCACTGGGACTCGGTAGACCTACTGAATGGGTCCACGGTCTCGTACTTTATAGGGCGCTTCTGATCCAGTGGTGCTGTGTTTGGGTCATATGCTGTTTCCTCAGCCAGCAAGACCCGCTGAATTTCGCATGATGGAATAGTTACTGAAGTCTCCTCCTGCTTGCAGGCTGTATCAAGAGGGATCGTTTCAGTGCTGTCAGCGGCTGCAGGGGTAAGGCGCTCCATTAATATTTCATACGGAGCCTTGTCAATTAGTTGTTGGCATAAAAGTTCAAACCTGCGCCATCTTGTTTGGAAGTCGTCTTGTACTTCTGCTTCTCCCAGGGTGGCCATCTTGATCATGCGGTGATGAATGCCGTATGCGCTAGTATCTTCTCCTTGCACTGTGTATTCAAAAAAAGGGCAGTGAGGTAGTTCCACTAATGAATATCTTCATGTAACTCAGTGTGCTGTTATAATAATAGAGTCAGTAAGGCAGCTTCCCGCTGCCTGCACTGTTTACCCGGAGAAGCCGGGGGAGGTCGTTACCTATTAACAGGCTGCCACCTTAGGTCTTGATTGTCCGGACTACAGTTCCAGTATCATAAAAACAACACATAAATGGTACTGTATAATCACCGCAGCTGTAGTGACTATTATGTATTGAAATGTAGAGATGTTTTCGTTGTTAGGAACTTTTAAATCGGCGGATTGCAGAGAAATCCTTTAGAGCTGATAGTAGATGCGTCCTGTTAGGTATGCTGCTCGGACACGCCCCCCACGTTGGTTTAACTTTTAACAATAAACTAGGAAATGATATTGCCCTTGACCTGATACTCCTATTGAATTTTTAGTATATATATTTTAAATGTTGAAGCACACCTAGAGTACTAGATAAATAAGATAAAATATATCATCTCATTAATAGAACATTAGAAATCCTTAGAATAGAGGTTAAGAATTAATTCCCTCTTAGAACCACTATTTAGGGTTTGTTTTTAAAAATTAATATTTGATTATAAATAAACAAAAATACAGATAAATGCACAATTGTTGATGATTAATATAGTTGCGCTGTGAGTATATAAAACAATAAAAAATAAAAACAGTGTATACCGGTGAAATAAAATACAAAATCACAGGATACACAAGAAAAACATCAATACAAAAACGGTGTGTTAAAAAACACAGTGCTTTGTCCACCAGCAGTATAAATAATTGGATAAATTTCACCTTATATATGGAGTATGGCTTGTCTCCAAAAGTGTGTATCCATTTAAAGTTCGCCGTTCAAATTGATCCTTTTTATGGGACTGAAGATAGAAGCGCACACAGAGAGTACGATTCAAGTGAAGTTTTATTACAATTGGTCACACGCAACACACAATGTTGCACTTACTAGCTTCAAGTAAAAAATAGGCACTTTCAAGTAAGGGTTGCTCTGATGTTCTCCGTGGCAAATGTTAGTGTGGAGATGGTAATAAAGGATCCCAACAAACTGCCTCGGTATCCACTTGGCGTCTGGACTGCCTGCTGCAGACACCGCTCAGCCGTACACACAGAGAGATGATCAGCTGTCCTTACGTTCCTCAACGCGTTTCCCCCGAACTCCGGTCGGGCGTTTTCAAGAGGTATCACAAAGACTTTTGATTTTTAGCGCCTTTTCCGGCTTTTTTGTAATGTCCCAATCACGGACCTGACTCGTAATGACTCATCAGGTGGGCGTGACATATTTCTTGTTATTGCACTTATAGAAATTGATATAAAATGCTAAACTGTAACACATATATAATGCATATACAAAGAACACAATTCATATATAACAATTCATGCAAAACAATTCAAATAAAACAATTCATATAGACACATTATGACAAACAACTTGTTCCAACATTTAAAACACAATTGATATCTAATTCAGTTCATTGTTATATTGCGGCATACTTGGTTCACATATAACCTTTAAGCAGCCCTTCGGATTCGCAAAAATTTAAAAGACTAAAAGTAATACATATATAAAGATTTAAACAGCATAAAAATATTTTTTATATAAAAACCTAAGAACTCGATATTTAGAAAGGTCTGATAAAATCACTTAATATCAGGTAGAGAATTTGATATTTGTTACTACTGCATCTAAAGGCAAGATCACTGAAAAGCTTGATTATTTTTTGTATATAAAAGCCCAAGAACTCGATGTTTTTAATGGGTCTGATAAAAACACTTAAATAGAGAATTAGATCTTTATTACTGCTACATCTAAAGGCTTCACGTTTCATATCTATTAACTGACAATGATATCAATAGCTTGATTGGATTCTATAAAAAAAAACTAAAAACTTAATGTTTAGGTGGATCTAATGACAAGTGGAGATTAGATATTTATTAGTACAGTATCTAAGGGCAAGATCACTAAAGAGCTTCACATTCTATATCTATTATCTGACATTAGTACCCATAACTTGTTTATGCATTAGTATCATACATAATCATATAATGATATAATAAAAGGTTACCTATTATTTATATTTTATAAACTCTATAGAATCCAAAGTTAAAGGGATATTTCTTTCATGTAATTAGCAAGAGTCCATGAGCTAGTGACGTATGGGATATACATTCCTACCAGGAGGGGCAAAGTTTCCCAAACCTCAAAATGCCTACAAATACACCCCTCACCACACCCACAAATCAGTTTTACAAACTTTGCCTCCTATGGAGGTGGTGAAGTAAGTTTGTGCTAGATTCTACGTTGATATGCGCTCCGCAGCAGGTTGGAGCCCGGTTTTCCTCTCAGCGTGCAGTGAATGTCAGAGGGATGTGAGGAGAGTATTGCCTATTTGAATTCAATGATCTCCTTCTACGGGGTCTATTTCATAGGTTCTCTGTTATCGGTCGTAGAGATTCATCTCTTACCTCCCTTTTCAGATCGACGATATACTCTTATATATACCATTACCTCTACTGATTCTCGTTTCAGTACTGGTTTGCCTTTCTACTACGTGTAGATGAGTGTCCTGGGGTAAGTAAGTCTTATTTTCTGTGACACTCTAAGCTATGGTTGGGCACTTTTATATAAAGTTCTAAATATATGTATTCAAACATTTATTTGCCTTGACTCAGGATGTTCAACGTTCCTTATTTCAGACAGTCAGTTTCATATTTGGGATAATGCATATGAATTTATCATTTTTTCTTACCTTAAATTTTTTTTCCTGTGGGCTCGCGGGGGCTGAAAATGCTTCATTTTATTGCGTCATTCTTGGCGCGGACTTTTTTGGCGCAAATTTTTTTTTTTCTATTTCCGGCGTCATACGTGTCGCCGGAAGTTGCGTCATTTTTTTTACGTTTTTGCGCCAAAAGTGTCGGCGTTCCGGATGTGGCGTCATTTTTGGCGCCAAAAGCATTTAGGCGCCAAATAATGTGGGCGTCTTTTTTGGCGCTAAAAAATATGGGCGTCATTATTGTCTCCACATTATTTAAGTCTCATTATTTATTGCTTCTGGTTGCTAGAAGCTTGTTCACTGGCATTTTTTCCCATTCCTGAAACTGTCATTTAAGGAATTTGATCAATTTTGCTTTATATGTTGTTTTTTCTATTACATATTGCAAGATGTCCCAGATTGACCCTGAGTCAGAAGATACTACTGGAAAATCACTGCCTGGTGCTGGATCTACCAAAGTTAAGTGTATCTGCTGTAAACTTGTGGTATCTGTTCCTCCAGCTATTGTTTGTAATGAATGTCATGACAAACTTGTTAATGCAGATAATATTTCCTTTAGTAATACTAAATTACCTGTTGCTGTTCCATCAACATCTAATACTAGTGTTCCTGTTAACATAAGAGATTTTGTGTCTAAATCCATTAAGAAGGCTATGTCTGTTATTCCTCCTTCTAGTAAACGTAAAAGGTCTTTTAAAACTTCTCATTTTTCAGATGAATTTTTAAATGAACATCATCATTCTGATAATGATTCCTCTGGTTCAGAGGATTCTGTTTCAGAGGTTGATACTGATAAATCTTCATATTTATTCAAAATGGAATTTATTCGTTCTTTACTTAAAGAAGTCTTAATTGCATTAGAAATAGAGGATTCTGGTCCTCTTGATACTAAATCTAAACGTTTAAATAAGGTTTTTAAATCTCCTGTAGTTATTCCAGAAGTTTTTCCTGTCCCTGATGCTATTTCTGAAGTAATCTCCAGGGAATGGAATAATTTGGGTAATTCATTTACTCCTTCTAAACGTTTTAAGCAATTATATCCTGTGCCATCTGACAGATTAGAGTTTTGGGACAAAATCCCTAAAGTTGATGGGGCTATCTCTACTCTTGCTAAACGTACTACTATTCCTACGGCAGATAGTACTTCCTTTAAGGATCCTTTAGATAGGAAGATTGAATCCTTTCTAAGAAAAGCTTACTTATGTTCAGGTAATCTTCTTAGACCTGCTATATCTTTAGCGGATATTGCTGCAGCTTCAACTTTTTGGTTAGAAGCTTTAGCGCAACAAGTAACAGATCATAATTCTCATAGCATTGTTAATCTTCTTCAACATGCTAATAACTTTATTTGTGATGCCATCTTTGATATCATTAGAGTTGATGTCAGGTATATGTCTCTAGCTATTTTAGCTAGAAGAGCTTTATGGCTTAAAACTTGGAATGCTGATATGTCTTCTAAGTCAACTTTGCTTTCCCTTTCTTTCCAGGGTAATAAATTATTTGGTTCTCAGTTGGATTCTATTATCTCAACTGTTACTGGAGGGAAAGGAACTTTTTTACCACAGGATAAAAAATCTAAAGGTAAATTTAGGTCTAATAATCGTTTTCTTTCCTTTCGTCACAATAAGGAACAAAAGCCTGATCCTTCATCCACAGGAGCAGTATCAGTTTGGAAACCATCTCCAGTCTGGAATAAATCCAAGCCTTTTAGAAAACCAAGGCCAGCTCCAAAGTCCACATGAAGGTGCAGCCCTCATTCCAGCTCAGCTGGTAGGGGGCAGATTACGATTTTTCAAAGAAATTTGGATCAATTCAATTCACAATCTTTGGATTCAGAACATTGTTTCAGAAGGGTACAGAATTGGCTTCAAAATAAGGCCTCCTGCAAAGAGATTTTTTCTTTCCCGTGTCCCAGTAAATCCAGCGAAGGCTCAAGCATTTCTGAAATGTGTTTCAGATCTAGAGTTGGCTGGAGTAATTATGCCAGTTCCAGTTCTGGAACAGGGACTGGGGTTTTATTCAAATCTCTTCATTGTACCAAAGAAGGAGAATTCCTTCAGACCAGTTCTGGATCTAAAAATATTGAATCGTTATGTAAGGATACCAACATTCAAAATGGTAACTATAAGGACTATCCTGCCTTTTGTTCAGCAAGGGCATTATATGTCCACAATAGATTTACAGGATGCATATCTGCATATTCCGATTCCTCCAGATCACTATCAGTTTCTGAGATTCTCTTTCCTAGACAAGCATTACCAATTTGTGGCTCTGCCGTTTGGCCTAGCAACAGCTCCAAGGATTTGTACAAAGGTTCTCGGTGCCCTTCTGTCTGTAATCAGAGAACAGGGTATTGTGGTATTTCCTTATTTGGACGATATCTTGGTACTTGCTCAGTCTTCACATTTAGCAGAATCTCATACGAATCGACTCGTATTGTTTCTTCGAGATCATGGTTGGAGGATCAATTTGCCGAAAAGTTAATTGATTCCTCAGACAAGGGTAACCTTTTTAGGTTTCCAGATAGATTCAGTGTCCATGACTCTGTCTCTGACAGACAAGAGACGTCTAAAATTGGTTTCAGCCTGTCGAAACCTTCAGTCTCAATCATTCCCTTCGGTAGCCTTATGCATGGAAATTCTAGGTCTTATGACTGCTGCATCGGACGCTATCCCCTTTGCTCGTTTTCACATGCGACCTCTTCAGCTCTGTATGCTGAACCAGTGGTGCAGGGATTTCACAAAGATACATCAATTGATATCTTTAAAACCATTTGTACGACACTCTCTGACGTGGTGGACAGATCACCAACGTTTAGTTCAGGGGGCTTCTTTTGTTCTTCCAACCTGGACTGTGATTTCAACAGATGCAAGTCTGACAGGTTGGGGAGCAGTTTGGGGGTCTCTGACAGCACAAGGGGTTTGGGAATCTCAGAAGGTGAGATTACCAATCAATATTTTGGAACTCCGTGCAATTTTCAGAGCTCTTCAGTCATGGTCTCTTCTAAAGAGAGAATCGTTCATTTGTTTTCAGACAGACAATGTCACAACTGTGGCATATATCAATCATCAAGGAGGGACTCACAGTCCTCTGGCTATGAAAGAAGTATCTCGAATTCTGGTTTGGGCGGAATCCAGCTCCTGTCTAGTTTCTGCGGTTCATATCCCAGGTATAGACAATTGGGAAGAGGATTATCTCAGCCGCCAAACGTTACATCCGGGCGAATGGTCTCTTCACCCAGAGGTATTTCTTCAGATTGTTCAAATGTGGGGACTTCCAGAAATAGATCTGATGGCTTCTTATCTAAACAAGAAACTTCCCAGGTATCTGTCCAGATCCAGGGATCCTCAAGCGGAAGCAGTGGATGCATTGTCACTTCCTTGGAAGTATCATCCTGCCTATATCTTTCCGCCTCTAGTTCTTCTTCCAAGAGTAATCTCCAAGATTCTGAAGGAATGCTCGTTTGTTCTGCTGGTGGCTCCAGCATGGCCTCACAGGTTTTGGTATGCGGATCTTGTCCGGATGGCCTCTTGCCAACCGTGGACTCTTCCGTTAAGACCAGACCTTCTGTTGCAAGGTCCTTTTTTCCATCAGGATCTCAAATCCTTAAATTTAAAGGTATGGAGATTGAACGCTTGATTCTTAGTCAAAGAGGTTTCTCTGACTCTGTGATTAATACTATGTTACAGGCTTGTAAATCTGTATCTAGGAAGATATATTATAGAGTCTGCAAGACTTACATTTCTTAGTGTCTTTCTCATCATTTTTCCTGGCATTCTTTTAGAATTCCGAGAATTTTACAGTTTCTTCAGGATGGTTTGGATAAAGGTTTGTCTGCAAGTTCCTTGAAAGGACTAATCTCTGCTCTTTCTGTTCTTTTTCACAGAAAGATTGCTAATCTTCCTGATATTCATTGTTTTGTACAAGCTTTGGTTCGTATAAAACCTGTCATTAAGTCAATTTCTCCTCCTTGGAGTTTGAATTTGGTTCTGGAGGCTCTTCAAGCTCCTCCGTTTGAACCTATGCATTCATTGGACATTAAATTACTTTCTTGGAAAGTTTTTTGTTTCTTTTGGCCATCTCTTCTGCTAGAAGAGTTTCTGAATTATCTGCTCTTTCTTGTGAGTCTCCTTTTCTGATTTTTCATCAGGATAAGGCGGTGTTGCGAACTTCTTTTTACCTAAGGTTGTGAATTCTAACAACATTAGTAGAGAAATTGTGGTTCCTTCATTATGTCCTAATCCTAAGAATTCTAAGGAATTCTAAGGAGAAATCATTGCATTCTTTCGATGTAGTTAGAGCTTTGAAATATTATGTTGAAGCTACTAAAGATTTCCGAAAGACTTCTAGTCTATTTATTATCTTTTCCGGTTCTAGAAAAGGCCAGAAAGCTTCTGCCATTTCTTTGGCATCTTGGTTGAAAATCTTTAATTCATCATGCTTATGTCGAGTCGGGTAAAACTCCGCCTCAAAGGATTACAGCTCATTCTACTAGGTCAGTTTCTACTTCCTGGGCTTTTAGGAATGAAGCTTCTGTTGATCAGATTTGCAAAGCAGCAACTTGGTCTTCTTTGCATACTTTTACTAAATTCTACCATTTTGATGTGTTTTCTTCTTCTGAAGCAGTTTTTGGTAGAAAAGTACTTCAGGCAGCTGTTTCAGTTTGATTCTTCTGCTTATAATTTCAGTTTTTTTCATTATAAGATTTAAACTTTATTTTGGGTGTGGATTATTTTCAGCGGAATTGGCTGTCTTTATTTTATCCCTCCCTCTCTAGTGACTCTTGCGTGGAAGATCCACATCTTGGGTAGTCATTATCCCATACGTCACTAGCTCATGGACTCTTGCTAATTACATGAAATAGTGAGAATGAGGGTTGGCGCTAACTGTAATCCTAAAAGCCTTGTTATAAAAACTACTCCTCCTTAGTAGTTCGAAATAGAGTTAATACTGAAAACTAGAAGTAAATAACTGGCGCTAAACAAATAGCTAGGATTACACTACCTTATGAAAAAATAGATACCTATATAGTAAATATTTGTGGCCAAATGCAACTAGTGATACATAAAAATAATGTGAATGCGAATTAACCTAGAAATGACAAGTGCACTTGCTACTGAGTGTCGATCCTTAATATGCAAATAATAAAACTCTGTGGTCTAATCCATGCTGTGGTATGGACTTAAATCTAACAATAGCCTCAACTAGTATTAAGATGCAGGCCAAAGGATGCAAGGTGTAAAAAAATCAAAAAAGTGTTATAGCGGTCTGCTAGTTGGAAAAATAATAAAATCAGTTAAAGTGTATAGGTGCAGGTTTATGCAAATAAATCTCTCTGACTAAAGTTTAAAATATATATATATTTAATACTAAACAATAATAAACAAATGTTGCTGACTGTTATAAATAATTAAAACACACACTAGGGACGTCTCCCTTAAGTGCTATTGGCAAGAAACAAATATTGGCTCCAAATAGAATGATTATATCACACGTATGTCTGATATAACAAAGTTCCTGTATGATGGGAAAGTCACAGTTTTATAACTAGTAAGGTACCTTACTGAACTCGGAGTAATGGGAGCTGGCAGCTCGACCGTATGTTAATTCCTTGTACTTTCTTCGGCGTCTGTGTTTGACGGGGTATTTCGCGGCTGAACGACAAGCCGCCCACTTTCGTAATGATTGGTGGTTTGGGCCACACACCCTTTCTTTGATAGGCCGGATGGATCCTCGTACTGAGTGAGTGTGACGGCACCTCTGATGATAGGTGTAGCAGTCTGGTCAACGTCACAACGTCACAAGATGCCTGTGAACCTTAAATAAGGTGGATGTGTTCCTTAAAAACTGCACTCCAAGCAGTATTAGCAGCAGAATAGGACAACTAGTATTGGCGCTGATCAGATCCCTGGTCCTCAAGTGGCAGTTGACTTTGTTAGTCCACAAGAGGGGGCTGGATCGCAGCTGTTAGTGTCGTATAAGTCTCGTAGTGTCCCAATAATAAAAACAAAATCACTGGAGTAAATTCTACGCGTTTCACCCCGGGAGGGCTTTATCAAGATACTCCAGGTATATTACACACACCTTTTAAAGGTGCTCCTTAGATCTCATTGGCTAGTTGATAACCAATCTTATTGGAGCCAATAAACACCACCTCTTTCTTCTTAAAGGTGGAAATTTGTAAATCTGTATACTTGCATACGCTGATATATAAAAACCTATATAATTAACTAATTGTCAACGTTTTTTAACATAGTTTAAATGAAATGGAAACCTAATCTATTATATATAGAGGATATATAAGAGTGTGGTGCCACCTATATCTTATGGGCTAATCATATATTAACTTTGTGCAATGATACCAACTTAAATATCAACTATAATACTGGCTCTGATTCTTTCTAATTAAATAAGAGCCCTTAGAGTTATAAGTAGAACCAAACTGGAATGGTAAATAGGATGTTAATATAATAATGTGAAAAATAAATGTTAAAACCTAATGAACAACCATATCTAAATGCTATATGTATTGGACATCTCAATAATAAAATTGTGTCATAAACAAAAACCTATGTCTATTATATAAAGTATATTTAAAAGTGTAGTACCAGCTAAGTCTCTCAGACTAGTTACATATTAACATTAGTAATATCTGCTTGATTGTAAACTCTGATTCTTTCTAATAGACAAATACATCTATATGGACTGAATGATCAAGTATGCAAAATATAATAATGTGGTGGAAGGTTCAGTTCTATATAATGCACCCCAATATGGTGAAGATAGATGGTTACAGGAAAATGGATATTTCTAATTCTGAATTAAGTCCCTGGGGTTGTAAGGTTTGTAAAGTGTATATAGTTTCAGATTCGATTTTAAGTAGTTCTGTTTCCAAATTACCCCCTCTCCAATTCCTAGTTACTTTTTTGATACCCCAAAATCTAAAATCTGCCAAATTATTATTGTGTTTATCTTTAAAATGTTGGTATAAAAATGCATCTTTTTTCCCTTTTTCTATTGTCCAAAGGTGCTCACGGATCCTTTCTCTAAGGGTTCTTGTTGTCTCACCAATATATTGTTTGTTACATGTACATTGAATCATGTATATTACTCCTTTGTCTTGGCACCTAATTGTGCTATCTATTTTATAAACTTTTCCTGTTTGTGTAGATTTGTATTCCTTAATTTTGTGACTGTGTTGGCATGACTTACAGTTGATACAGGGGAAGAAACCATTTAAATTTTCTCCTGACAGACTAATTTGTTTTTCCTTATTTTGTTCATTTTTGAACTCACTTGGAGCTAGGATTGTTTTAAGGTTCCTGGCCTTTTTATAGATGATATTAGGGTATGGGGGGACTCTGTTACCAATAATAGGGTCGTTCTGCACCAAGTGCCAATGTTTATTCATGATTTTTTTCAGAGTCTTATAATCCTCATTATAATTCGTGATTAATGGTGTATTGATGTAATTACTATCTGAAACAACTGTCTTAGATTTATCTTTATATTTAAGAAATTCTTTCCTGTCAATGGATTCAATATCTTTTTTGGCTTTAGTAATTAAATCTTTTTTATATCCCTTCTCAAGGAATTTTCTTTCCAGAAAATCTGCTTGTTCCAGATAGTCTGCATTATTTGAACAATTTCTACGTAAGCGGATGCATTGACTTTTTGGGACATTTTCTTTCCATCTTTTCAGATGGCAACTATCTGAATGTATCAGGTTGTTGGCATCTACCTTTTTGAAGTGTGTTTTTGTATTTAATGAATTCTCCACTATTTCAATTTCTAGATCAAGGAACACTATTTTTTCTTTACTTGTAATATTAGTGAATTTTAAACCTAAAGTGTTACAGTTCATATCCGCCAAAAATTTATCTAGATAGACGACATCTCCACTCCAAATCATTAAGATATCGTCTATATATCTTTTATAGAGCACGAGGTTTGCGCCAAGTTCATGGTCTCGGATAAAATTTTGTTCCCAATTGCCCATGAATAAGTTTGCATAACGTGGCGCAAACCTCGTGCCCATCGCTGTACCTGTGATCTGTAAATAAAATTTCCCATTAAAGGAAAAATAATTTTGATTAAGGATAAAAGTAATGCCATCTAATATGAATTTGACCTGCTCTTTTTGTAGTGTTTTGTCATTATTTAGATAATTCTCCACCGCCCTTATACCTTCATCATGTTTGATGCTAGTATAAAGTGATGATACATCACTTGTTATAAGATAGTAATTGTTTTTCCATTCTAATTTTAACTTATTTTTATGAATAAATATATCGACTCAAATATAGTCCCAAGAGGTCTGAGATTGAAGAAAAAATGTAACTTTGAGTTACAATCACAGTTTGAAAAAGAATGGGAAGACACCTTAGAAAAAGCTTCTATAACACTAATGGGGATTATTAAAAAATCTAGAGAATTATCTCTTATAGACATTGAGAATAACATCTCAGAGATTAAAATCAAATTATCAGATAAAAAAGAGAACAAACACTACAAAGACAGACAAAGAGACATCATAGAAAAATTAGGAGAACTTAGGAAAGACCTATTAAATACGAAATGGGGAAAATTAAAAAGAGACCAAAATGATTACCTAGAACAATCCACAGAGCCTATTAATATAGATACACAACCAGGAACTTCTAGCCAATCAACCACCAATATTAATATTGAGAGGAATAATGATAATCAATATAAAAACCAGTTCCACAATTCAAAAAGTCCCTATACACCTCAACATCAAACAAGTAGAATAAATAGGGGTGATTACATTAATAAACAAAAATATTCCAATCATATGAATGACAACTATAATAGAAGAGATTGGAATAAACCCTTATATAATAGAGATAGAAGGTATGATATGGAGCCTAGATATGACAGACGAGATTGGAATAAGACATATCACAATAAAGAAAATAGGTCTAACATGGATAATACATACAATAGACAAAATGGCTATTACAAAACACATTATGACATTGGGGATACATATAGGAATCAGTATTATAGAAGAAATAACTATAATCATCCTAACCAATATCAAGCTCCCCAGGAAGAACGTAATAGATATAATAGGAGGAATGAGAGAAATGATAATTCTTGGAGAAACGATAACTCTTGGAGCTATTCCAGGAATAAAAATTATAATCATACATATGACAATTCCCCCTGGCAAATACCCACTTATAATAGATTCCAAAATATTGAAACCCAAAGAGATATTGAATCACCAAATCATAATTTTTTATGTCAAGGCCCAAAAGCCCCCGAATCTCCAAGATTAGAACAGAGGCTAGAAAGAGATGCACCAAAAATACAAAGAAGTCCAAGAAAAAGGTCAAGAGAGGGTGTAGAGGAAGAGGAAGAAGGGAGAATAAGAGACTTCAAGAGAACGAAGTAGTGACAAAGGGAATTTTCAATCTCAGCAGCACCACACTAAACAAAGAAGAAATTAATGTTCTGAACAGAGGTTTATCCTTCGCACCATCTACTAGATTGAATAAATTCCAGACACATATCAATATAAGCCAGTTTGTTAGAAAATTGACCCTAAAAAAGTATTTTCTAAAGAATCCAATTGAAAGGAACTTTTCAAACCCCGTACATCAGAACAATAGCCTAGGTCAAACTTCTCAATATATACACACAGACTTAAAACAAAAATCAAAATTTTATCCAAAACATGAACGGGGAAGCAATCTGGAACTTTTTGAGCAACTAGTACAAAAAGATATACAAAGTATAACACCCATAACACACATTAAATACAATCTGTCTGTTAAAGAAAAACAAGCTATACAAAATTTACAAAAGAACAAAAACATTGTTATTAAACAGGCAGATAAAGGGGGAGGAGTTGTCATTTTGAACAAAGATGATTATTTAATTGAAACAAGCAGACTACTTAATGATAAAACTACTTACACTATACTCAAATTAGACCCAACAATTCTATATTCTAATAGATTAAATTCACTACTAGATGGAGCAAAGGATAAAGGCATTATAAATGCCAGAGAATTCAAATATTTATCACCAAAATTTCCGAAAATACCCATTTTTTACTATTTGCCAAAAATACACAAAGACCTAAATAACCCACCAGGGAGGCCAATTATCTCTGGCATTGGATCACTTACTTGCAACCTTTCTGAGTATATTGATAAGTTCCTGCAAAAATATGTTAGAACTCTCCCTTCCTATTTGAAAGATACAACCGAAATACTTCAAATATTAGAAAAATTAGAATGGAAAAACAATTACTATCTTATAACAAGTGATGTATCATCACTTTATACTAGCATCAAACATGATGAAGGTATAAGGGCGGTGGAGAATTATCTAAATAATGACAAAACACTACAAAAAGAGCAGGTCAAATTCATATTAGATGGCATTACTTTTATCCTTAATCAAAATTATTTTTCCTTTAATGGGAAATTTTATTTACAGATCACAGGTACAGCGATGTGCACGAGGTTTGCGCCAAGTTATGCAAACTTATTCATGGGCAATTGGGAACAAAATTTTATCCGAGACCATGAACTTGGCGCAAACCTCGTGCTCTATAAAAGATATATAGACAATATCTTAATGATTTGGAGTGGAGATGTCGTCTATCTAGATAAATTTTTGGCGGATATGAACTGGAACACTTTAGGTTTAAAATTCACTAATATTACAAGTAAAGAAAAAATAGTGTTCCTTGATCTAGAAATTGAAATAGTGGAGAATTCATTAAATACGAAAACACACTTCAAAAAGGTAGATGCCAACAACCTGATACATTCAGATAGTTGCCATCTGAAAAGATGGAAAGAAAATGTCCCAAAAAGTCAATGCATCCGCTTACGTAGAAATTGTTCAAATAATGCAGACTATCTGGAACAAGCAGATTTTCTGGAAAGAAAATTCCTTGAGAAGGGATATAAAAAAGATTTAATTACTAAAGCCAAAAAAGATATTGAATCCATTGACAGGAAAGAATTTCTTAAATATAAAGATAAATCTAAGACAGTTGTTTCAGATAGTAATTACATCAATACACCATTAATCACGAATTATAATGAGGATTATAAGACTCTGAAAAAAATCATGAATAAACATTGGCACTTGGTGCAGAACGACCCTATTATTGGTAACAGAGTCCCCCCATACCCTAATATCATCTATAAAAAGGCCAGGAACCTTAAAACAATCCTAGCTCCAAGTGAGTTCAAAAATGAACAAAATAAGGAAAAACAAATTAGTCTGTCAGGAGAAAATTTAAATGGTTTCTTCCCCTGTATCAACTGTAAGTCATGCCAACACAGTCACAAAATTAAGGAATACAAATCTACACAAACAGGAAAAGTTTATAAAATAGATAGCACAATTAGGTGCCAAGACAAAGGAGTAATATACATGATTCAATGTACATGTAACAAACAATATATTGGTGAGACAACAAGAACCCTTAGAGAAAGGATCCGTGAGCACCTTTGGACAATAGAAAAAGGGAAAAAAGATGCATTTTTATACCAACATTTTAAAGATAAACACAATAATAATTTGGCAGATTTTAGATTTTGGGGTATCAAAAAAGTAACTAGGAATTGGAGAGGGGGTAATTTGGAAACAGAACTACTTAAAATCGAATCTGAAACTATATACACTTTACAAACCTTACAACCCCAGGGACTTAATTCAGAATTAGAAATATCCATTTTCCTGTAACCATCTATCTTCACCATATTGGGGTGCATTATATAGAACTGAACCTTCCACCACATTATTATATTTTGCATACTTGATCATTCAGTCCATATAGATGTATTTGTCTATTAGAAAGAATCAGAGTTTACAATCAAGCAGATATTACTAATGTTAATATGTAACTAGTCTGAGAGACTTAGCTGGTACTACACTTTTAAATATACTTTATATAATAGACATAGGTTTTTGTTTATGACACAATTTTATTATTGAGATGTCCAATACATATAGCATTTAGATATGGTTGTTCATTAGGTTTTAACATTTATTTTTCACATTATTATATTAACATCCTATTTACCATTCCAGTTTGGTTCTACTTATAACTCTAAGGGCTCTTATTTAATTAGAAAGAATCAGAGCCAGTATTATAGTTGATATTTAAGTTGGTATCATTGCACAAAGTTAATATATGATTAGCCCATAAGATATAGGTGGCACCACACTCTTATATATCCTCTATATATAATAGATTAGGTTTCCATTTCATTTAAACTATGTTAAAAAACGTTGACAATTAGTTAATTATATAGGTTTTTATATATCAGCGTATGCAAGTATACAGATTTACAAATTTCCACCTTTAAGAAGAAAGAGGTGGTGTTTATTGGCTCCAATAAGATTGGTTATCAACTAGCCAATGAGATCTAAGGAGCACCTTTTAAAAGGTGTGTGTAATATACCTGGAGTATCTTGATAAAGCCCTCCCGGGGTGAAACGCGTAGAATTTACTCCAGTGACTTTGTTTTTATTATTGGGACACTACGAGACTTATACGACACTAACAGCTGCGATCCAGCCCCCTCTTGTGGACTAACAAAGTCAACTGCCACTTGAGGACCAGGGATCTGATCAGCGCCAATACTAGTTGTCCTATTCTGCTGCTAATACTGCTTGGAGTGCAGTTTTTAAGGAACACATCCACCTTATTTAAGGTTCACAGGCATCTTGTGACGTTGTGACGTTGACCAGACTGCTACACCTATCATCAGAGGTGCCGTCACACTCACTCAGTACGAGGATCCATCCGGCCTATCAAAGAAAGGGTATGTGGCCCAAACCGCCAATCATTACGAAAGTGGGCGGCTTGTCGTTCACCCGCGAAATACCCTGTCAAACACAGACGCCGAAGAAAGTACAAGGAATTAACATACGGTCGAGCTGCCAGCTCCCATTACTCCGAGTTCAGTAAGGTACCTTACTAGTTATAAAACTGTGACTTTCCCATCATACAGGAACTTTGTTATATCAGACATACGTGTGATATAATCATTCTATTTGGAGCCAATATTTGTTTCTTGCCAATAGCACTTAAGGGAGACGTCCCTAGTGTGTGTTTTAATTATTTATAACAGTCAGCAACATTTGTTTATTATTGTTTAGTATTAAATATATATATATTTTAAACTTTAGTCAGAGAGATTTATTTGCATAAACCTGCACCTATACACTTTAACTGATTTTATTATTTCTTCTGTTATGTGTGATCAGTCCACGGGTCATCATTACTTCTGGGATATTATCTGCTCCCCTACAGGAAGTGCAAGAGGATTCACCCAGCAGAGTTGCTATATAGCTCCTCCCCTCTACGTCACCCCCAGTCATTCTCTTGCACCCAAAGACTAGATAGGAGGTGTGAGAGGACTATGGTGATTATACTTAGTTTTTAGAACTTCAATCAAAAGTTTGTTATTTTACAATAGCACCGGAGCGTGTTATTACCTCTCTGGCAGAGTTTGAAGAAGAATCTACCAGAGTTTTTCTTATGATTTTAACCGGAGTAGTTAAGATCATATTGCTGTTTCTCGGCCATCTGAGGGAGGTAAAAGCTTCAGATCAGGGGACAGCGGGCAGTTGAATCTGCATTGAGGTATGTCGCAGTTGTTATTTTCTGAATGGAATTGATGAAAAAATCCTGCCATACCGTTATAATGAACATGTATGTATACTCTACACTTTAGTATTCTGGGGATGGTATTTCACCGGAATTACTCTGTAAAAGTACATTAAACCTTTTATTAGGTATTTTTCATGTTAAACGTTTTTGCTGGAATGTAGAATCGTTTGCATTAATGAGGTACTGAGTGAATAAGTATTTGGGCATTATTTTCCACTTGGCAGTTTGCTTGTGTTAATTATGACAGTTTCGTTTCTCTCTCACTGCTGTGTGTGAGAGGGAGGGGCCGTTTTTGGCGCTCTTTGCTACGCATCAAAAATTTCCAGTCAGTTTTTCTGCATGATCCGGTTCATCTCTAACAGAACTCAGGGGTCTTCAAACTTCTTTGAAGGGAGGTAGATTCTCTCAGCAGAGCTGTGAGACTTATATAGTGACTGTGATTTTAAACGTTGTTTAAAATTTAATTAGTGTTATTTTACTAATGGGAACAAACCTTTGCTAAAAAGTTGTGTTGTTTGTTAAGAGTGATGCTATAACTGTTTTTCAGTTCATTATTTCAACTGTCATTTAATCGTTTAGTGCTTCTTGAGGCACAGTACGTTTTTATTAAATAAAATTGTAACCGAGTTGCATGTTTATTGCTAGTGTGTTAAACATGTCTGATTCAGAGGAAGATACCTGTGTCATTTGTTCCAATGCCAAGGTGGAGCCCAATAGAAATTTATGTACTAACTGTATTGATGCTACCTTAAATAAAAGCCAATCTGTACAAATTGAACAAATTTCACCAAACAGCGAGGGGAGAGTTATGCCGACTAACTCGCCTCACGTGTCAGTACCTGCATCTCCCGCCCGGGAGGTGCGTGATATTATGGCGCCTAGTACATCTGGGCAGCCATTACAGATAACATTACAAGATATGGCTACTGTTATGACTGAAGTTTTGGCTAAATTACCAGAACTAAGAGGCAAGCGTGATCACTCTGGGGTGAGAACAGAGTGCGCTGATAATTCTAGGGCCATGTCTGATACTGCGTCACAGCTTGCAGAGCATGAGGACGGAGAGCTTCATTCTGTAGGTGACGGTTCTGATCCAAACAGATTGGATTCAGATATTTCAAATTTTAAATTTAAATTGGAAAACCTCCGTGTATTACTAGGGGAGGTTTTAGCAGCTCTCAACGATTGTAACGCTGTTGCAATACCAGAGAAAATGTGTAGGTTGGATAAATACTTTGCGGTACCGGCGAGTACTGACGTTTTTCCTATACCTAAGAGATTAACTGAAATTGTTACTAAGGAGTGGGATAGACCCGGTGTGCCGTTCTCACCCCCTCCAATATTTAGAAAGATGTTTCCAATAGACGCCACCACACGGGACTTATGGCAAACGGTCCCTAAGGTGGAGGGAGCAGTTTCTACTTTAGCTAAGCGTACCACTATCCCGGTGGAGGATAGCTGTGCTTTTTCAGATCCTATGGATAAAAAATTAGAGGGTTACCTTAAGAAAATGTTTATTCAACAAGGTTTTATATTACAACCCCTTGCATGCATCGCGCCGATCACGGCTGCGGCAGCATTTTGGATTGAGTCTCTGGAAGAGAACCTTAGTTCAGCTACGCTGGACGACATTACGGACAGGCTTAGAGTCCTTAAACTAGCTAATTCATTCATTTCGGAGGCCGTAGTACATTTAACCAAACTTACGGCTAAGAATTCAGGATTCGCCATTCAGGCACGCAGAGCGCTGTGGCTAAAATCCTGGTCGGCTGATGTAACTTCTAAGTCCAAATTACTTAGTATACCTTTCAAGGGGCAAACTTTATTTGGGCCCGGTTTGAAAGAAATTATTGCTGACATTACAGGAGGTAAGGGCCACGCCCTACCTCAAGACAAAGCCAAAGCTAAGGCTAGACAGTCTAATTTTCGTCCCTTTCGGAATTTCAAAGCAGGAGCAGCGCCAACTTCCACTGCACCAAAACAGGGAGGAGCTGTTGCTCGTTACAGACAAGGCTGGAAGCCTAATCAGTCCTGGAACAAGGGCAAGCAGGCCAGTAAACCTGCTGCTGTCCCAAAGACAGCATGAACCGAGGGCCCCCGATCCGGGACCGAATCTAGTGGGGGGCAGACTCTCTCTCTTCGCCCAGGCTTGGGCAAGAGATGTCCAGGATCCCTGGGCGCTAGAGATCATATCTCAGGGATACCTTCTAGACTTCAAATCCTCTCCCCCAAGAGGGAGATTTCATCTGTCAAGGTTGTCAACAAACCAAATAAAGAAAGACGCGTTTCTACGCTGTGTACAAGATCTATTATTAATGGGAGTGATCCATCCGGTTCCGCGGTCGGAACAAGGACAAGGGTTTTACTCAAACCTATTTGTGGTTCCCAAAAAAGAGGGAACTTTCAGGCCAATCTTGGATTTAAAGATCCTAAACAAATTCCTAAGAGTTCCATCGTTCAAAATGGAAACTATTCGGACAATCTTACCCATGATCCAAGAGGGTCAGTACATGACCACAGTGGATTTAAAGGATGCTTACCTTCACATACCGATTCACAAAGATCATTACCGGTATCTAAGGTTTGCCTTCTTAAACAGGCATTACCAGTTTGTAGCCCTTCCATTCGGATTGGCTACGGCTCCAAGAATCTTTACAAAGGTTCTGGGTGCCCTTCTGGCGGTACTAAGACCGCGAGGAATTTCGGTAGCTCCGTACCTAGACGACATTCTGATACAAGCTTCAAGCTTTCAAACTGCCAAGTCTCATACAGAGTTAGTTCTGGCATTTCTAAGGTCGCACGGATGGAAAGTGAACGAAAAGAAGAGTTCTCTCTTTCCTCTCACAAGAGTTCCATTCTTGGGGACTCTTATAGATTCTGTAGAAATGAAGATTTATCTGACAGAAGACAGATTAACAAAGCTTCTAAATGCATGCCGTGTCCTTCATTCCATTCAACTCCCGTCAGTAGCTCAATGCATGGAGGTGATCGGCTTAATGGTAGCTGCAATGGACATAGTTCCCTTTGCACGCCTACATCTCAGACCGCTGCAATTGTGCATGCTGAGTCAGTGGAATGGGGATTACTCAGATTTGTCCCCCACTCTGAATCTGGATCAAGAGACCAGAAACTCTCTTCTATGGTGGCTTTCTCGGCCACATCTGTCCAGGGGGATGCCGTTCAGCAGGCCGGACTGGACAATTGTAACAACAGACGCCAGCCTTCTAGGTTGGGGCGCTGTCTGGAATTCTCTGAAGGCTCAGGGACAATGGAGTCAGGAGGAAAGTCTCCTGCCAATAAACATTCTGGAATTGAGAGCAGTTCTCAATGCCCTTCTAGCTTGGCCCCAGTTAAAGACTCGGGGGTTCATCAGGTTTCAGTCGGACAACATCACGACTGTAGCTTACATCAACCATCAAGGAGGGACAAGAAGCTCCCTAGCAATGATAGAAGTATCAAAGATAATTCGCTGGGCAGAGTCTCACTCTTGCCATCTGTCAGCAATCCACATCCCGGGAGTGGAGAACTGGGAGGCGGATTTCTTGAGTCGCCAGACTCTTCATCCGGGGGAGTGGGAACTTCATCCGGAGGTCTTTGCCCAAATACTTCAACGTTGGGGCAAACCAGAGATAGATCTCATGGCGTCTCGCCAGAACGCCAAACTTCCTCGCTACGGATCCAGATCCAGGGATCCGGGAGCGGTTCTGATAGATGCTTTGACAGCACCTTGGAACTTCAGGATGGCTTATGTGTTTCCACCCTTCCCGCTGCTTCCTCGATTGATTGCCAAAATCAAACAGGAGAAAGCATCAGTGATTCTAATAGCGCCTGCATGGCCGCGCAGGACTTGGTATGCAGATCTAGTGGACATGTCATCCTGTCCGCCTTGGTCTCTACCTCTAAGACAGGACCTTCTGATTCAGGGTCCATTCAAACATCAAAGTCTAACTTCTCTGAAGCTGACTGCTTGGAAATTGAACGCTTGATTTTATCAAAACGTGGTTTTTTTCTGAGTCGGTTATTGATACCCTGATACAGGCTAGGAAGCCTGTTACCAGAAAGATTTACCATAAAATATGGCGTAAATACCTATACTGGTGTGAATCCAAAGATTACTCCTGGAGTAAGGTTAGGATTCCAAGGATATTGTCTTTTCTACAAGAAGGTTTAGAAAAGGGTTTATCGGCTAGCTCATTAAAGGGACAGATTTCAGCTCTGTCCATCTTGTTTCACAGGCGTCTGTCAGAAAATTCAGACATCCAAGCCTTTTGTCAGGCTTTAACTAGGATCAAGCCTGTGTTTAAAACTGTTGCTCCGCCATGGAGTTTAAACTTAGTTCTTAACGTTTTACAGGGTGTTCCGTTTGAACCCCTTCATTCCATTGATATAAAATTGTTATCTTGGAAAGTTCTATTTTTAATGGCTATTTCCTCGGCTCGAAGAGTCTCTGAGTTATCAGCCCTACATTGTGATTCTCCTTATCTGATCTTTCACTCAGACAAGGTAGTTCTGCGTACTAAACCTGGGTTCTTACCTAAGGTAGTCACTAACAGGAATATCAATCAAGAGATTGTTGTTCCATCCTTGTGTCCAAATCCTTCTTCAAAGAAGGAACGTCTTCTACACAATCTGGATGTAGTTCGTGCCCTCAAGTTCTACTTGCAGGCAACTAAAGATTTTCGCCAAACTTCTTCCCTGTTTGTCGTTTATTCTGGACAGAGGAGAGGTCAAAAAGCTTCGGCTACCTCTCTCTCTTTTTGGCTTCGTAGCTTAATACGTTTAGCCTATGAGACTGCTGGACAGCAGCCTCCTGAAAGAATTACAGCTCATTCCACTAGAGCTGTGGCTTCCACTTGGGCCTTTAAGAATGAGGCCTCTGTTGAACAGATTTGCAAGGCTGCAACTTGGTCTTCGCTTCATACTTTTTCCAAATTTTACAAATTTGACACTTTTGCTTCTTCGGAGGCTATTTTTGGGAGAAAGGTTCTTCAGGCAGTGGTTCCTTCTGTATAATGAGCCTGCCTATCCCTCCCGTCATCCGTGTACTTTTGCTTTGGTATTGGTATCCCAGAAGTAATGATGACCCGTGGACTGATCACACATAACAGAAGAAAACATAATTTATGCTTACCTGATAAATTCCTTTCTTCTGTTGTGTGATCAGTCCACGGCCCGCCCTGTTTTTAAGGCAGGTGCATATTTTTTAAATTATAATTCAGTCACCACTACACCCTTGGTTTCTCCTTTCTCGTTGGTCTTTGGTCGAATGACTGGAGGTGACGTAGAGGGGAGGAGCTATATAGCAACTCTGCTGGGTGAATCCTCTTGCACTTCCTGTAGGGGAGCAGCTAATATCCCAGAAGTAATGATGACCCGTGGACTGATCACACAACAGAAGAAAGGAATTTATCAGGTAAGCATAAATTATGTTTTTTCCAACTAGCAGACCGCTATAACACTTTTTTGATTTTTTTACACCTTGCATCCTTTGGCCTGCATCTTAATACTAGTTGAGGCTATTGTTAGATTTAAGTCCATACCACAGCACGGATTAGACCACAGAGTTTTATTATTTGCATATTAAGGATCGACACTCAGTAGCAAGTGCACTTGTCATTTCTAGGTTAATTCACATTCACGTTATTTTTATGTATCACTAGTTGCATTTGGCCACAGATATTTACTATATAGGTATCTATTTTTTCATAAGGTAGTGTAATCCTAGCTATTTGTTTATTGCCAGTTATTTACTTCTAATTACATGAAAGAAAACATAATTTATGTAAGAACTTTCATATTAGCAAGAGTCCATGAGGCCCACCCTTTTTTGTGGTGGTTATGATTTTTTTGTATAAAGCACAATTATTCCAATTCCTTATTTTTTATGCTTTCGCACTTTTTTTCTTATCACCCCACTTCTTGGCTATTCGTTAAACTGATTTGTGGGTGTGGTGAGGGGTGTATTTGTAGGCATTTTGAGGTTTGGGAAACTTTGCCCCTCCTGGTAGGAATGTATATCCCATACGTCACTAGCTCATGGACTCTTGCTAATATGAAAGAAATGAATTTATCAGGTAAGTTCTTACATAAATTATGTTTTTTCTGTAGAATCCAAAGTTAAAGGGATTTTATTCTGTGAGATGTTCTTTAATAATTCTATTATTGACAGGGAAACCTAGTATCATAGAATATTTGTTGGTCTTGATGTATAATAGTACTGATGTCAGAATCCTTTATGATTTACATTGCCCTAATTTTTCCACTTAATATGGACCTAAAATTTGTATTGTTATATTCCCTATACTGGAAATAACATATAGTTACATATAGGCGGCCACATCGATATCTATATTCAATCCCAGTGGTTGTAATGTCTTTAACCTATAAATCCATTTGGTTTCAAGCTTTCATAGCTCCAGTAGTCTGTTAGGTTTTGTGGGTGGAACCCAATCTATTACTTGTACTTTCAGTGTATTAGGATTACCTCCATGATGATCTAAAAAATGTTTTGAAACACTGTGTTTAATACATCTCTCCTTTATGTTATAAATGTGTTCGTTTGTTCTACGCCTGATTTTCCTTTTTGTGCGACCTACATAAAGTAGGCCACACCCACATTGCAATAGATAAACTACATATGTGGAATCACAGTTTTTTCTGGAAGTTATATTAAATGTGTCCGTTAATTCTGAATTAGAAAAGGTAGGAGATTTATCTACATGTGCACACATGTTGCACCTAGCTTTACCACACTTAAAAGTACCTTTCCAAGTTGTTAACCAATTCTCTTTTGCTGAGTTAATAACAACTTTTCTCTTGCAAGGTATATCCAGTCCACGGATTCATCCATTACTTGTGGGATATTCTCATTCCCTACAGGAAGTGGCAAAGAGAGCACACAGCAGAGGTGTCCATATAGCTCCACCCCCCAGTCATTCTCTTTGCCGGCTCTAAGCACTAGGGTCTCTCTACGGGTCTACCACCACACTGCCTTGAATGCACCCGATCCCGTCTGATCTCGGAAGTTAAGCAGGGCAAGGCCGTCTTTTCAAAGAGCCAAATCTCACACTGTGGGATCTTGATATGTTTTTTTTTTATCCCAATTATAAATATACCTTTTAGTTTTAAATTACTCAGGTAGAGTGTATCTCTTAATTTGTATTCACCAGAGAACAATGTCTTTGTGTAACTGGGGAATATACAATGAGACAAATTGCTGAAGAAGATTTTGAGGAAAATGAGACACAATGTCTGCAGAGTAGTTAGAGATAGTTTTGTAATAATACAATCAATATGAATAAGTGAATTTGGATAGAGTATCTTATGTAACTCCAAGAATATGGTTAGAATAACTTCCCCAAAGATTAGAACTGGGTGGAAATCCTGAGTCTCCAAGAATGTAACTCTTTTGAATAAAGAACACAAATGAGTGTTGGAAGGGTTAGTATGCAGTACTCCTGTTAAAATATAAGTTCACACTGCTGGCACCCTATTTTAGTATGTTATGTTTTCACACACTTTTTCACCAATGTCCAGATATTCCTTGTAATCCCAATCCGTATGAATAAACTTGAGGTTTCCGTTAATTCTTCACACACTCACACTATACCATTCATAAATAAAATATATATACAGTTCACCAAGCACTCCAGAAGATTGCAAGCGGATTTATGAAGGCAGAAAAGTTAGCGTATAATTACAGGTGGAGACGCTAAACAAATAAGCTGAGGTTATTGTGGAAGTTCCGGTACTAACACTACTGCAAACTTTAGCCTGATATCACAGATATTGAGTAAGGTAAGCAAATAAGGATAAGCAAACCGTCACGGCTTAGTTATAATACAGAGCGGTACCTGAATTCCAGATAACTTCCCCCAGAGTAATACGTTACCATCCAGCAGAGTCTCCGGTGTGAGTGTGACTAACTTCCGGGACGCCGGGAGAATGAGATCCGTCACTGGGTAAAGGAGGAGTGATCCGGTAGTGAGGAACAGCCGGTCTTGGCTGAAAACGAAGTTCGGCTGCTAGTTCAATAGTCCCAGTTTACTGGGAAGGAACGGTGAGCACAATAGAGGTTTACAGATTACGCTGACAATAATCACTCTAATTTGACCTGAAGTACTTAAATAAAGCTATGAAGTTGAGACAACGATATGTGCTTAGTTGAGACAACAATTTTCAGGCAATGTATGCTGATTCTGAGCTCCTTAAGTAGGTTGGTACTAGGAATGGGCGGGGATATACCTTAAAGGTATATCACACACACGGAGATTGTATTGGCCTTTCTGAGGTCTCATGGGTGGAAGGTGAACGTCAAAAAGAGTTCTCTATCCCCACTCACAAGGGTTCCATTCCTAGGAACTCTGATAGATTCGGTAGAAATGAAAATATTTCTGACGGAGGTCAGAAAGTTAAAGCTTTTAACTACTTGCCGAGTTCTTCATTCCATTCCTTGGCCATCTGTAGCTCAGTGTATGGAGGCAATCGGATTAATGGTAGCGGCAATGGACATAGTCCCTTTTGCTCGAATACATCTCAGACCACTGCAACTGTGCATGCTCAAACAGTGGAATGGGGATTATGCAGATTTGTCTCCTCAAATACAGTTGGACCAGGGGACCAGAGATTCTCTTCTCTGGTGGTTGTCTCAGGATCACCTGTCTCAGGGGATATGTTTCCGCAGACCAGAGTGGATCATTGTAACGACCGACGCCAGTCTGTTAGGCTGGGGTGCAGTCTGGGACTCCCTGAAAGCTCAGGGCTTATGGTCTCGGGAAGAAGCTCTTCTCCCGATAAACATTCTGGAACTGAGGGCGATATTCAACGCGCTTCAGGCATGGCCTCAACTAGCTGCGGCCAAATTCATCAGATTTCAGTCGGACAACATCACGACTGTAGTTTACATCAATCATCAGGGGGGAACAAAGAGTTCCCGAGCGATGAAGGAAGTAACCAAAATAATCAGGTGGGCGGAGGATCACTCCTGCCATCTCTCAGCATTTCACATCCCAGGAGTAGACAACTGGGAGGCGGATTTTCTAAGTGGGAACTCCACCCGGAGGTATTTGCCCAGCTGACTCAGCTATGGGGCACTCCAGAGTTGGATCTGATGGCGTCCCGTCAGAACACCAAACTTCCTCTCTACGGATCCAGGTCCAGGGACCCCAAGGCGGTATTGATAAATGCTCTAGCAGCGCCTTGGTCCTTCAATCTGGCTTATGTTTTCCCACCGTTTCCTCTTCTTCCTCGTCTGGTCGCCAGAATCAAGCAGGAGAAGGCTTCAGTGATTCTGATAGCGCTTGCGTGGCCACACAGGACTTGGTATGCAGACTTAGTGGACATGTCATCTGTCCCACCATGGACACTGCCAATGAGGCAGGATCTTCTAATACAGGGTCCATTCAAGCATCCAAATCTAGTTTCTCTGCGTCTGACTGCATGGAGATTGAACACTTTATTCTATCAAAGCGTGGTTTCTCTGAGTCAGTTATATATACTCTGATTCAGGCTAGAAAGCCTGTCACCAGGAAAATCTACCATAAGATATGGCGAAAATATCTTTGTTGGTGTGAATCCAAGGGTTACTCATGGAGTAAGATTAGGATTCCCAGGATATTGTCTTTTCTCCAAGAAGGATTGGAGAAAGGGTTATCAGCTTCTTCGGAGGCTATTTTTGGGAGAAAGGTTTTGCAAGCAGTGGTGTCTTCCGTTTAGGGTACCTGTCTTGTTCCCTCCCTTCATCCGTGTCCAAAAGCTTTGGTATTGGTATCCCACAAGTAATGGATGAATCCGTAGACTGGATACACCTTGCAAGAGAAAACGGAATTTATGCTTACCTGATAAATTACTTTCTCTTGCGGTGTATCCAGTCCACGGCCCGCCCTGGCATTTAAGTCAGGTAAAAAATTTTTTCATTTAAACTACAGTCACCACTGCACCCTATGGTTTCTCCTTTTTCTTCCTAACCTTTGGTCGAATGACTGGGGGGTGGAGCTAGAGGGGGAGCTATATGAACAGCTCTGCTGTGTGCTCTCTTTGCCACTTCCTGTAGGGAATGAGAATATCCCACAAGTAATGGATGAATCCGTGGACTGGATACACCGCAAGAGAAAGTAATTTATCAGGTAAGCATAAATTCTGTTTTTGTTCTTCTTTTTTGTTTCTTGGTTTACTAGGTGCAAGAATGTTTTTCAGACTTTCCTTTTTTGTATGTAAAAACAGGTTTTTCATTTAAACTATCTTTCAGTAGGGAATCTGTCATTAGTAGAGGCCAGTGTTTTTGTACTATTTTCTCTAATTTTTTGGATCCCTCATTATATGTGGTAATAAACCTAATTGGTTCAATGTTAGTTGAAAGTGATGTAATTAGTTTATTATGTACCTTTGTCCCAATAGGCTCATTAGACTGTTGTGATGTATTGGTGAAAAGAGAATTTCTATCCTTTACCATAGCCTTATTGCTTGCTTCCTTAATAGTATCACTGTTATAGCCTTTCTCTAGAAATTTATTTTCCATAACATCTGCTTCCTTTTTAAATTCATCTAAATGGGTACAGTTTCTTTTTAAGCGTAAAAATTGGCTATAGGGAACATTTTCAATCCAACTTTTTGTCAGGTTAGGAAAAGTCCAGAAGAAGACCCAAATGCTAGGGCGAACTTAAACACCCTTGCACTCTGAGTTTAATCCAGGACGTGACCCCACGACAACCTCTAAAAAAACAATGTACTCACAATATGGAGCAGGGTTAGCCTGAGTCCAAAGTAATTCAAGATATCAGCCAAATAGACTTCTGAGTAAGGAACTGGTTACAGGAAAAGTCTTCCACAGAATCAGGAGAGCAGGGATAGTCACTTATACTCAGACAGAGGAAGGGTAAACAAGAAACAGTTAGTAATGCAGGAGTAGGTAACTTGTTATCAGGCAGTTTGAGGGTTAATACTGTGTAGTCAGTCCTTGAAGAGTTTGGCAACAGGTTATCAGGCAGTTTGTAGGTTTATACTGAATAGGCTGTACATTCAGAGTTAGATAACAGGATAACAGGTAGTTTGAGGGTTAATACAGATTAATCAGTACTTGCAAGGATTGGCAACAAGTTGTCATGCAGTTTGAGAGTTTCACAGAATAGACAGTCTTTGCAATGTTTGGCAACAGGATATCAAGCAGTTTGAAGGTTTACACTGAATTACCAGTATTTGCAGAGTTTTGGCAACAGGTAAACATGCAGTGTGAGAGTTTAACAGAATAGACAGTCTTTGCAATGTTTGGCAACAGGATATCAAGCAGTTTGAAGGTTTACACTGAATTACCAGTATTTGCAGAGTTTTGGCAACAGGTAAACATGCAGATTGAGAGATTCACAGAATAAATAGTACTTGCAATGTTCGGCAACAGGTTATCAGGATGTTAGAGGATTAACCCAGGATAGTCAGTCTTTGCAGAGTTTGGCAGTTAGAGAGAATCCACAGCGAAGTCCTCACAGGAGCCACAAAGAGAAACAAACAAACGGGCACTGAGGAAACAGGAAGCCCGGAATAAAAAGCCTGGTAGTGACGTCATCAGGAAGGGGCGGCTCAGACTACCTGTCAATCAAGCACACAGAGAGGACAGCTGGAGATTCCCAGCAGCCGAGCGTGACACTTTTCTTATGGGTGCTTTTTTCTTGAATGAAACTATTTCTATCGGTAGTCTTTCTATAGTTTTTGACTGCTATTTTACCATCTGAATCGCTGTATAAAATAAGGTCCAGAAATTCAATTTGATCTTTAGAATGTGATTTGGTGAATTTTAGATTATAATTATTACTATTAATATATTTTAGAAAGCTATCTATTAATTCTTCCTCCCCTTTCCATAAAATCAGCACATCGTCAATGTATCTACCGTATTTGATAATGTTTTGGTGAAAGTGATTCCAAATATGTTCCAACTCAAAAGCATTAACATACAGGTTGGCATAAGAGGGGGCAAAGGTAGTCCCCATTGCTGTTCCCTGTGTTTGTAAATAAAATTTCTGTTAAAAAATAAAATAATTATGTTGAGGGATGAATTTCATACTGAAAATGCAAAGAAAAAAGTGTATAATGATACACACAGCAGGGCACTATAAAATTTCCAAGGAAAGTTAAAAATTATATGTACACACTATGCTAGAGATTAGTATCAATATTACACACATCACAATAAATACTCAACATTAAACATCAAAGAAAAAATAAAAAATGAATAAAATAAAATCCATATATTTGCAGGGATAATGTCCAATCAAATCAGATACTTACAAATATAAAGTCCATAAATTAGAGAATGTATAAAAAAGCTGGTCTGGGCCTAAGTAGTCACGCTGCTCCTTCAAATAAGGTGAACTCCAATGTTCCCAACAATAACAACTAAAAAAGACAAGAGGAGAGAAGCGCGGACTCAAGTGTAGTATTAATAGTTTATTATTTAAAAAACATACGGTTTATAAACACTCACAAGATGCTCAAAGTCAATGATCGCATCAAAGCCGACTGCTATATGCCTCCTTGTATCAGCTCCGGATACCTCTCTGTATGTATATTCCAAAGTACTGTGATCTGAAGCACTCACGCTATAGGAAATCCTTCCGGCTAGGAGTCAAACAGGCCCGCTCTGCAGTCGCGGGATAGTGACGTCCTTAGGGCGTTTAGCAATAGACACTCAGCAAATGTTTGAGAATTACGGCTCCCTCATGGGATCAAGATAGCAAACTGTAGCCTTCAACGCGTTTCGTCCCGATCGACGGGACTTTGTCAAGAATACCTATGCTGCTCCTCTGTGGCCCTTATATACCGGGGGTTTATAATAATACCCCAAATTTACAAATATAATTAAATGTATTTCCATAATGGTATAAAAGAGACACAGAGAGGAGCCAAGTTTGTGTACTGTACATAAACAAATAAATAAAATATATATATATTAAAACCATATACATTGGCTAAAAATTAAGTTTCTAACAAAAGGATTGTATGTATTATGTATTTATCATTTTAGGATGATTAGCGCATTATTAATTGTGGATTATATATCATTTTTAGCCAATGTATATGGTTTTAATATATATGTATTTTATTTATTTGTTTATGTACAGTACGCAAACTTGGCTCCTCTCTGTGTCTCTCTTATACCATTATGGAAATACATTTAATTATATTTGTAAATTTGGGGTATTATTATAAACCCCCGGTATATAAGGGCCACAGAGGAGCAGCATAGGTATTCTTGACGATCGGGACGAAACGCGTTGAAGACTACAGTTTGCTATCTTGATCCCATGAGGGAGCCGTAATTCTCAAACATTTGCTGAGTGTCTATTGCTAAACGCCCTAAGGACGTCACTATCCCGCGACTGCAGAGCGGGCCTGTTTGACTCCTAGCCGGAAGGATTTCCTATAGCGTGAGTGCTTCGGATCATAGTACTTTGGAATATACATACAGAGAGGTATCCGGAGCTGATACAAGGAGGCATATAGCAGTCGGCTTTGATGCGATCATTGACTTTGAGCATCTTGTGAGTGTTTATAAACCGTATGGTTTTTAAATAATAAACTGTTAATACTACACTTGAGTCCGCGTTTCTCTCCTCTTGTCTTTTTTAGTTGAATTTCATACTATCTATTAAAAAATCTATATGGTGTAATGGTATTTGCCATTTTTCTAATTCTTCTTTTATTTACTGTAATCCTTTATTGTGAGGGATACACGTGTACAAGGATGACACAGGATTAACAATAAAGTGTTTTTGAGTGAGCCGTTCTGGATATCTTCCTTTTTTGCCCGCCTGATTCTGACCAAGGCCTGACAAAAAGATTGAACATCTGGTAAATCCGCCAGACGTTTATGCAACAAAATAGACAAAGCAGAAAGCAATGGAAGACTATGTCTTTAGAACAAGGAAACAGTCAGATCTCTTCTGCCTAATATGGGAACCATGGGAGACCTACCTGAAACCAATTCCATAATGCCCTACTCCCCGGAATCCTAGAGACCTTCTTTCGACTGTCTTATTTTCCCCCCCTTGAAGATGCACCTCGCTATGTGTGACCTGAGGTGCACTTCGCGTCTCGGACCCTTCCCCTCCCCCCCCCCCTCTCGACGCCCCTACCTCTTTTCCTAACTTTCCCCCCCCCTTCCCTTTGGGAGAGGTGGGTGACAGATCTCATCAGTATTATTCTCATCTATGCATACAACACGCCCCAACTATCCTACCTCACTTAGATGTCAGGCTCACTAAGTATGGCGTATAGAACCATACTTCACCTAGAATACGGAATCAAAAAAGAAAAGAAAAACCAAAACCTCCCTCTAGGCAAACCACTACACACCCCCGGGAAAGTGACAATACACAGCTGAAGTATGATTACTGGGCAAATCTGACCCCTATACAGGGCTAATCGACCCACTTTGAATGTTATTTGTCCTCTGAACAATCGCGTGTAATTGCGCTCACAAATATGTCAAATGAAAACTGTGTTGTGGTTTGGTTTTGTATGTTCATTGTTAATAAAAATTTACTTAAAAAAAAAAAAAATAGACAAGGCAAGGTACTAGCAGATAAACCCTTCTCCAGACCCTCCTGGAGAAAGGACAAAATTCTAGGAATCCGAACTCTACTCCAAGAGTAGCCTCTGGAATCACACCAATGCAGATATTTACGCCATACCTTATGGTAAATCTTTCTAGTCACAGGCTTACGAGCCTGAATCATGGTCTCAATGACCGACTCAGAAAAACCACGCTTAGATAAAATTAAGCGTTCAATCTCCAAGCAGTCAGCTTCAGAGAAACGAGATTTGGATGAAGGAAGGTCCTTCCTCAATGGAAGTCTCCAAGGTGGAAGAGATGACATCTCCACTAGGTCTGCATACCAGATCCTGCGAAGCCACGCCGGTGCGATGAGGATCACCAACGACCTCTCCTGTTTGATTCGAGCAATGACCTGAGGAAGGAGAGCGAACGGAGGAAATAGGTATGCTAGACTGAAATTCCAAGGGACTGCCAGAGCATCTATCAGTACAGCCTGAGGATCCAATGACCTCAACCCATACCTCGGGAGCTTGGCATTCTGATGAGATGCCATGAGATCCATTTCCGGTTGTCCCCATTTGAGAATCAAGCTGGAAAACACTTCCGGATGGAGTTCCCACTCCCCCGGGTGAAAGGTCTGTCTGCTCAGAAAATCTGCTTCCCAATTGTCCACTCATGGAATGTGGATTGCAGATAGACAGCAGTTGTGGGTCTCCGCCCACTGAATAATCTTGGCTACCTCTATTATGGCCAAGGAACTCCAAGTTCCTCCCTGATGGTTGATGTAAGCCACTGAAGTTATGTTGTCCGACTAGAACCTGATAAACCGGGCTGAGGCTAGACAAGAAGAGCATTGAAGATTGCCCTCAGCTCTAGAATGTTTATGAGGAGAACAGACTCCTCCCAAGTCCATGTCCCCTGAGTCTTTAGAGAGCCCCAGACTGCTCCCCATCCCAGCAGGCTGGCGTCCGTTGTCACAATCACCCAGGTGGGTCTGCGGAAGCAGGTTCCCTGGGAGAGGTGTTCTTGTGACAACCACCAAAGAAGAGAATCTCTTGTCGCCTGATTCCATTGTCTTAGCATGCATAACTGCAGAGGTCTGAGGTGGAAACGGGCAAACGGAATGTCGTCCATGGCAGCTACCATCAGACTGATTACCTCCATACATTGAGCCACTGACGGCCGAGGAGAGGACTGAAGGCCCAGACAAGAGTCAAAGATCTTTGATTTTCTGACCTCTGTCAGAAATATTTTCATCGATAGGGAACACTACTCTTGTAGCTGGAATTAAGGAACTCTTTCCTAGATTCACCTTCCATCCATGAGAACGCAGGAAGGATAACAACATCTCCTTGTGGGAGTTCGCTTGTTGAAAGGATGGCGCCTGAACCAGGATGTCGTCCAGATAATGTGCCACCGCAATGCCCCTCACCTGCCAACAGGGATCCCAGAACCTTTGAAAAAATTCTGGGAGCTGTGGCAAGGCCGAATGGAAGAGCCACAAACTGAAAGTGTTTGTCTAGAAATGCGAACCTCAGAAACTTGTGATGGTCCCTGTTTATGGGAACATGCAGGTACGCATCCTTTAAATCTACTGTTGTCATGAATTAACCCTCTTGAACCAAGGGAAGAATGTAACAAATAGTTTCCATCTTGAAGGACGGTACTCTAAGGAACTTGTTTAGACTTTTGAGGTCTAGAATTGGTCTGAAAGTTCCCTCTTTTTTTCGGAACCACAAACAGGTTGGAGTAAAAACCCAGACCCTGTTCCTGCATTGGAACAGGAACTATCATCCCCAGGTCGGAAAGGTCTCGAACACAGTGTAAGAACACCTCTCTTTTTATATGGTCTACAGATAATCTTGAGAGGAGAAACCCTGAGAGGAAAGGTCTTGAACTCTAGTTTGTATCCCTAGGACACGATGTCCACCACCCAGGGATCCTGAACATCCCGAACCCACGCCTGAGCAAAGAAGGAAAGTCTGCCCCCCACAAGATCCGGTCTCGGATCGGGGGCAGACCCTTCATGCTGACTTTGAGTCAGTAGCGGGCTTCTTAGATTGCTTTCCCTTGTTCCAAGACTGGTTGGACCTCCAGGAAGGCTTGGACTGTTCGTGCTTTGTAGGGGGAGAGGAAGGCTTACCCTTGAAGTTTCGAAAGGAACGAAAATTACTCTGATGTCCCTTCTGCTTATTCCTTTTATCCTAATGGGAGGAAATGACCCTTTCCTCCCTCAGGATAATTTCAGCCAATCCCAGCCCAAACAAGGTACATGTAACATTCTGCAGGGCCTCTTGGTCCAGCTTTACCCAAATGCTTTTATTTGACTTTTAACTTTTATCTCAAAAAACGGTACTGTCCCTTTAAATTTCAAACGATAATCCTTTTTTTTTTTTTTTGTGTGTGTAATGTGCGACACAAAAAAAAAAAAACACGTCTTATAACAACCCAGGCAGCCTCTACACCTCAGCCAGCCCTGCTGAGGTGCCTACCTGTCTTGCTGACCGCCGGAATAGATAACTGCCCAACTCCTGTTAGTAGAAGAATCCGGACTCAATTAGAACTGCTCCACTCGGTATCCGCTTTCTGTTTTTTTTAAAACACTTCATACAGAAAGCGGAACCGCAGCTCTCAGAAGCACCTCCGACACACCGGAACTGAGTAGGGTTGAAAGGAAGTGCGCAAAATCGTTGCTGCTTCTAAAAACAGACCCGCCCATCGTGGGCGTTACAACCAGAAACTCCCGTCTGACATTAATTTTGAAAATAAAGTCGCTTGGAAAGTAAAACCACCATAAGCTGAATAATAAAAGTGAACTAATTCTATAGTTCCTTCCTCACGTCCCCAGTGCCTGCACAAACTGCCTGTCATGTCCTATAACCAACGATAGGATCAATGAGTCCCAACAGATAGACTGTTAAAGTGTCAATATTTTTCTGCATGTCTCCTAGAAAAATAAACTTAGCACTTACCTCTATGAAACCTGCCTGGCAGCAAGGCAGCTCACTAGGTTTGAGAGGTATCCTCCCTCACACGGACCTGTGAAAGAAAAAGACTCAGGCTTTTAATGTTAGGGCAGCATTAAATACATGGAAGGCGCACTGAGGATTGTACCCCACAAGTTCCCATTGCTTGAAAGCCACCACTGCTCTACTGAAGAGACTGACATGGGCTACGGCTACACCCCAGGACAAAGCAGAACAAACTTGTACTGCTGAAAAATAACAAACTCTTGCTTGAAGAATCTTCTTCCAAACACCTAAACTTTACCACCTTCTTGCTCTTAACGTAGGCAAAGAGAATGACTGACTGGGGTTGGAGGGAAGGGAGGTGATATTTAACAGCTTTGCTGTGGTGCTCTTTGCCTCCTCCTGCTGGCCAGGAGTGATATTCCCAATAGTAATTAAATGATCCGTGGACTCACCGTGTCATTAGAAAGAAATTGAAACAAAGCTAGACTCGAGTTTCCCTAAAATTAAATGGTCATATAGATAAATTATCACAAATATAGAATGATCACGGACAAACAATCTCCATATGCTTGAATATTAAAAAAAGTATACATATGTCAATTACAATTCAATATGGGTACAAAGTAAAATATTTGTATATAAAACATACAGTAAAAAATACATAAGATGTATAGTAAAAGAATATATACAGTAAAAAAAAATAGTAAACGCTCAGCGTGTATAACAGGGAGAAGAAAAACATATTGCGTATCCCACTAGTAGTCAAATATAACCCTGCTGTAGAAGGAATACGAAAAATCATAAAAGACTTACAGCCACTACTCTTAGAGGATCCCACACTCAAAAAAATCTTTCCAAAACCCCCTATCCTGGCACTCAGACAACCACCCAACCTAAAACAGAAATTGGTTCACATAAAGCTATCCCTTGATAAAAAGAACACTCAGAATGAAACCAAGCTCTGCAACAAAGCTCTCTGCAGACTATGTCAACACATTTGTGAAAGCAGCACAGCTTATCACAAGAGTACATGCTATAACATTAAAGGGGCATATTCATTTATATCTGCAAATGTGGTATACATGATACATTGCACTGCATGTAAAGTAGGATGTTATATTGGTGAAAAAAGCCAAAAACTGCACCTTCGGATGAACTTACACAGACACTCAATCAAAAACCACTTTGAAATAAAATACTTGTACCCCTGTTGGTCAACATTTCACCCAACCTGACCCCTCCATCCAAAACCTCAAAATCAAGATTCTCAGAGGCAACTTCAAAAATACCATGGAAAGAAAAACCTTTGAAATGAAAATGATAATGCACTTAAACTTGCTAAATTCTGGACTAAATGTGGACTTTAACCCATTATCAATTTTTTGTAATGTACTTTCATATACTGTAGCCAATTACATTGTTTATTCCACACTCTCTATGCATAGGTACACAGGTAAGCCTATGTCCACACTTTTGTCATTATTATTATTCCCCTTTTTTTTTTCTTTCTTTTCTTTCTCCTTTTTTGAGTATACTATATTCCCCTGTTTACATAATTTCACATCTTTATACATATTGATTCTATGTTGATATATAACTTTATGTCAGTATATGCTTTGTGTATAACCATATATTTCCCCTGTCTGTTATCCTTTACTGACACTTTCTGCCTCTGTCTCCTTAACCCCCCTCATGATTTTTACGACACCCCCTCCTCTCCCTGCATTCAGACCTCTAACACTTTCTGTCTTTCTAGCGATCTTATGTTTTAAGATATAGAGGCCCATTTATCAAGCTCCGAATGGAGCTTGAAGGGCCGTGTTTCTGGCGAGTCTGAAGACTCGCCAGAAACAGCAGTTATAAAGCAGCGGTCTAAACAACGCTGCTCCATAACCCTGTCCGCCTGCTCTGAGCAGGCGGACAGACATCGCCGCAATTCAACCCGACCGAGTACGATCGCGTTGATTGACACCTCCCTGCTGGCGGCCGATTGGCCGTGAGTCAGCAGGGGGCGGCGTTGCACCAGCAGATCTTGTGAGCTGCTGGTGCAATGCTGAATACGGAGAGCGTATTGCTCTCCGCCTTCAGCAATGTCTGTCGGACCTGATCCGCACTGTCGGATCGGGTCCGACAGACATATGATAAATATGCCTCATAATCTGTAAATTCCATCAAATTGGTCAGTATTGCTTCCGAAAGCTTGTCATCTTATAAATGTATAGTTAATCCAATAAAGTATCATTGCTCAATGCAATACTCTTGTTATTTTGATATCTAAATCTCTGGACTAACATGGCTACTCCAATCAACGTATATATATATATATTTGTGTGTATATGTATGCGTCTGTGTGTATATGGGAGTGCTTATTTTTTTCTAATTTGATCACATTTTCCATTCTACACACAATCAGCCTTGCTAGCATTCTTTAATTTTGCTTTTTACTTTAAGGTAAGAATGCGTGAATGTTGGTTGATCAGTAAAGAGGAGAAGCAGAATCGAATCAGGCTGCCACATGCAGAGCCAGTTGTGATTGGTCGGGGTCCTGAGACAAGGATTGTAGACAAGAAATGCTCAAGGCAGCAAGGTATATCTGGTACAAACACATTATTCTCAGGCCTCTACTCTGTCCTATAGATGCGCTGTGTATTTTCAAGCAGGTTCTCTTTAATCTGTGTTGTATTGTGATACGTATTTAAAAAGAAATGCAGGTAAAATACACTTTAAATATTTGCTCGAATGACAGTGAGTTTTCAAGCAGTGCTTGAATTTTTTTTAAAAGCAGTATTTTCATGCAGAGAAATTGGGGTGCTTTTATTTTCTGGGGGCTTCTTTCAAAGCTTTTTTTTATTTTAAAGGGACATGAAACCCGAGTTTTTTTCTTTTACGATTCAGACAGAGCATACAATTTTAAACAACTTACCAATTTACTTCTATTATCAAATGTGCTTTATTCTCTTGGTATCCTTTGTTGAAGTAACAGCAATGCACTACTGGAGCTAGCTGAACACATCTGAGCCAATGGCAAGTGGCAAATATGTGCAGCCACCAATCAACATATTGCTCCCTAGTAGTGCATTGCCTCAAGGCAAAACATACTGTGATGTCATTGCAGGAACTTTTAGCGCTTTTGCTTTGCAGTGCTGCTCCATATCAGGCTGTTCTCTTTAAACAGAGTTGTGCTCTGGCTTTCCTTAACACAGTGCAGCCAGAGGAAAGCGCTGTTTGTAGAGAGCTTTCAACTACGGAGAAGCTCATTGATTGTTTGATGACTGGCTCTCTGGGATTTTTTCAGCCTGCCCCCTAGCCTTTACTGGTCTGCAAAGCTGTGGCTCCTCCTGAATATAAGAAGTTTTTGTGAACAATGCACCTTTTTTATGACTACATTTTTAGCTTATAATTATGTGATGTTACACCAATAGCAAAGGAAACAAAATTAAGATATTTTAAAAAGTTAACAATTTATTTTCTCTACAGCTAATTTGCAATGCAATTTTCAGTTGCTGCAATATATTCTAAAACTTTAAAAAATCCTTTATTTTCCATTTAATTAAGACATTGCAATTGAGCTGGTGCTTTAGTGTAACTACCTAATTTAAAATTGAATCTCTGTTCAAAATGACCTACTGAAAAAAAATTAAAAAAAATTTCATTGCAGAAAATGAAAAAAAAAAATTCTGATTCTGGGGTGCATTATTTCTCCTGAGCCTGCCATGGTATCCTTTTCAAAATAGGATACCAAGAGAACAAAGCTAATTAAATCACAGAAGTAAATTAGATAGTTGCTACTCTATATGAATGCTGAACCAAAAATGGGCCGGCTTCTAAGCTTACATTCCTGCTTTTTAAAATAAAGATTCCAAGAGAACGAAGAAAAATTGATAATAGGAGTAAATTAGAAAGTTGCTTAAAATTGCATGCTCTATCTGAATCATGAAAGTTTATTTTTGACTAGACTATCCCTTTAAGCATTTTTTACCCTAATTTTTAGTATTTTTTTCTGTAACTTTGAAGGGTCCCTTGTGTGCCTAGAGCAGGGGTGTCCAAACTTTGCCCTCCAGAGGTTTTGGAACTACATTTCCGATGATGCTCAGCCAGCATTTTATCTAGCTGAGCATCATGGGAAATGTAGTTCCAAAACCTCTGGAGAGCAAAGTTTGGACACCCCTGGCCTAGAGACATAAAAGGATGACATTTTGTACCACACTGCTATATGGTTCTATTTCCTCCATTGTTTACATTGGTGCTCACCAACAAGCAGGTGGCAAAGATTTTTAGCAAGAAGTATTATCACTTGATGTTTGAATAACATTACAGGCCAATATGGCTGCCTGAAGTGTGAAATATTGCACCGTGTATATTTTCCTGCAACTTTTCCTGCATCGGCCTAAGAGCTGCACGTCAGCCAGTTCACTTGATTTTAAATTCCACCTTCTGATTTTAAGGAGAGTTTTGATGCAAGGCAGCCTTAAAGGGACATTAAACCCCAAAAAAATTTCTTTCATGATTTAGGTAGAATATACAATTTTAAACAACTTTCCACTGTACTTTTATTATCAAATGTGCTTAAATATCTTGGTATTATTTGATGAAGGAGCAGCAATACACTACTGGTTTCAAACTGAACACATGGGTGAGCCAATGACCATCGGTTGATATATGCAGCCACCAATCAGCAGCTAGAACCTAGGTTCTTTACTGCTCCTGAACTTTCCTAGATAATATAAGTAAATTGGAAAGTTGTTTAAAATTGTATTCTGTCTAAATGATGAATGTCTACTTATGATTTTACTTTCCCTTTAATGGTACTTAGCACAGTATTGGTCCTTGATTTATAGGTCATTTATTTAAAGTCTACCATTGTTTTATTGCATATATATTTTACTTTTATAAAATATTGCCATAGTAGAACCATGACTATTTAAAAAAATAAATAAAAAAAATGTGTGTGTGTGTGTATATATATGTATGTATGTATATGTATATATATATATATATATTTCTTCTGTTATGTGTGATCAGTCCACGGGTCATCATTACTTCTGGGATATTATCTGCTCCCCTACAGGAAGTGCAAGAGGATTCACCCAGCAGAGTTGCTATATAGCTCCTCCCCTCTACGTCACCTCCAGTCATTCTCTTGCACCCAAAGACTAGATAGGAGGTGTGAGAGGACTATGGTGATTATACTTAGTTTTTATAACTTCAATCAAAAGTTTGTTATTTTACAATAGCACCGGAGCGTGTTATTACTTCTCTGGCAGAGTTTGAAGAAGAATCTACCAGAGTTTTTTATTATGATTTTAACCGGAGTAGTTAAGATCATATTGCTGTTTCTCGGCCATCTGAGGGAGGTAAAAGCTTCAGATCAGGGGACAGCGGGCAGTTGAATCTGCATTGAGGTATGTAGCAGTTTTTATTTTCTGAATGGAATTGATGAGAAAATCCTGCTATACCGATATAATGACATGTATGTATACTCTACACTTCAGTATTCTGGGGATGGTATTTCACCGGAATTACTCTGTAAAAGTACATTAAACCTTTTAATAGGTATTTAATTCATGTTAAACGTTTTTGCTGGAATGTAGAATCGTTTGCATTTCTGAGGTACTGAGTGAATAAATATTTGGGCATTATTTTTTCCACTTGGCAGTCTGCTTGTTTTGATTATGACAGTTTCGTTTCTCTCTCACTGCTGTGTGTGAGGGGGAGGGGCCGTTTTTTGGCGCTCTTTGCTACGCATCAAAAAATTTTCAGTCAGTTACACTTATATTTTCTGCATGATCCGGTTCATCTTTGACAGAACTCTGGGGTCTTCAAACTTCTTTGAAGGGAAGTAGATTCTCTCAGCAGAGCTGTGAGATTTAATAGTGACTGTGATTTAAAACGTTGCTCTGTAATTTTTAATTAGTGTTATTTTACTAATGGGAACAAACCTTTGCTAAAAAGTTGTGTTGTTTGTTAAGAGTGATGCTATAACTGTTTTTCAGTTCATTATTTCAACTGTCATTTAATCGTTTAGTGCTTTTGAGGCACAGTACGTTTTTATTAAATAAACTTGTAACCGAGTTGCATGTTTCTTGCTAGTGTGTTAAACATGTCTGATTCAGAGGAAGATACCTGTGTCATTTGTTCCAATGCCAAGGTGGAGCCCAATAGAAATTTATGTACTAGCTGTATTGATGCTACCTTAAATAAAAGCCAATCTGTACAAATTGAACAAATTTCACCAAACAGCGAGGGGAGAGTTATGCCGACTAACTCGCCTCACGTGTCAGTACCTGCATCTCCCGCCCGGGAGGTGCGTGATGTTATGGCGCCTAGTACATCTGGGCAGCCATTACAGATAACATTACAAGATATGGCTACTGTTATGACTGAAGTTTTGGCTAAATTACCAGAACTAAGAGGCAAGCGTGATCACTCTGGGGTGAGAACAGAGTGCGCTGATAATTCTAGGGCCATGTCTGATACTGCGTCACAGCTTGCAGAACATGAGGACGGAGAGCTTCATTCTGTAGGTGACGGTTCTGATCCAAACAGATTGGATTCAGATATTTCAAATTTTAAGTTTAAATTGGAAAACCTCCGTGTATTACTAGGGGAGGTCTTAGCAGCTCTCAACGATTGTAACGCTGTTGCAATACCAGAGAAAATGTGTAGGTTGGATAAATACTTTGCGGTACCGGCGAGTACTGACGTTTTTCCTATACCTAAGAGATTAACTGAAATTGTTACTAAAGAGTGGGACAGACCCGGTGTGCCGTTCTCACCCCCTCCAATATTTAGAAAGATGTTTCCTATAGACGCCACCACACGGGACTTATGGCAAACGGTCCCTAAGGTGGAGGGAGCAGTTTCTACTTTAGCTAAGCGTACCACTATCCCGGTGGAGGATAGCTGTGCTTTTTCAGATCCTATGGATAAAAAATTAGAGGGTTACCTTAAGAAAATGTTTGTTCAACAAGGTTTTATATTGCAACCCCTTGCATGCATCGCGCCGATCTCGGCTGCGGCAGCATTTTGGATTGAGTCTCTAGAAGAGAACCTCAGTTCAGCTACGCTGGACGACATTACGGACAGGCTTAGAGTCCTTAAACTAGCTAATTCATTCATTTCGGAGGCCGTAGTACATTTAACCAAACTTACGGCTAAGAATTCAGGATTCGCCATTCAGGCACGCAGGGCGCTGTGGCTAAAATCCTGGTCGGCTGATGTAACTTCTAAGTCCAAATTACTTAATATACCTTTCAAGGGGCAAACTTTATTTGGGCCCGGTTTGAAAGAAATTATTGCTGACATTACAGGAGGTAAGGGCCACGCTCTACCTCAAGACAAAGCCAAAGCTAAGGCTAGACAGTCTAATTTTCGTCCCTTTCGGAATTTCAAAGCAGGAGCAGCGCCACCCTCCACTGCTCCAAAACAGGGAGGAACTGTTGCTCGTTACAGACAAGGCTGGAAGCCTAACCAGTCCTGGAACAAGGGCAAGCAGGCCAGTAAACCTGCTGCTGCCTCAAAGACAGCATGAACCGAGGGCCCCCGATCCGGGACCGGATCTAGTGGGGGGCAGACTCTCTCTCTTCGCCCAGGCTTGGGCAAGAGATGTCCAGGATCCCTGGGCGCTAGAGATCATATCTCAGGGATACCTTCTAGACTTCAAATTATCTCCTCCAAGAGGGAGATTTCATCTGTCAAGGTTGTCAACAAACCAAATAAAGAAAGACGCGTTTCTACGCTGTGTACAAGATCTATTATTAATGGGAGTGATCCATCCGGTTCCGCGGTCGGAACAGGGACAAGGGTTTTACTCAAACCTGTTTGTGGTTCCCAAAAAAGAGGGAACTTTCAGGCCAATCTTGGATTTAAAGATCCTAAACAAATTCCTAAGAGTTCCATCGTTCAAAATGGAAACTATTCGGACAATCTTACCCATGATCCAAAAGGGTCAGTACATGACCACAGTGGATTTAAAGGATGCTTACCTTCACATACCGATTCACAAAGATCATTACCGGTATCTAAGGTTTGCCTTCTTAGACAGGCATTACCAGTTTGTAGCCCTTCCATTCGGATTGGCTACGGCTCCAAGAATCTTCACAAAGGTTCTGGGTGCCCTTCTAGCGGTTCTGAGACCGCGAGGAATTTCGGTAGCTCCGTACCTAGACGACATTCTGATACAAGCTTCAAGCTTTCAAACTGCCAAGTCTCATACAGAGTTAGTTCTGGCATTTCTAAGGTCGCATGGATGGAAAGTGAACGAAAAGAAGAGTTCTCTCTTGCCTCTCACAAGAGTTCCATTCTTGGGGACTCTTATAGATTCTGTAGAAATGAAGATTTATCTGACAGAGGACAGATTAACAAAGCTTCTAAATGCATGCCGTGTCCTTCATTCCATTCAACTCCCGTCAGTAGCTCAATGCATGGAGGTGATCGGCTTAATGGTAGCAGCAATGGACATAGTACCCTTTGCACGTCTACATCTCAGACCGCTGCAATTGTGCATGCTGAGTCAGTGGAATGGGGATTACTCAGATTTGTCCCCCACTCTGAATCTGGATCAAGAGACCAGAAACTCTCTTCTATGGTGGCTTTCTCGGCCACATCTGTCCAGGGGGATGCCGTTCAGCAGGCCGGACTGGACAATTGTAACAACAGACGCCAGCCTTCTAGGTTGGGGCGCTGTCTGGAATTCTCTGAAGGCTCAGGGACAATGGAGTCAGGAGGAAAGTCTCCTGCCAATAAACATTCTGGAATTGAGAGCAGTTCTCAATGCCCTTCTAGCTTGGCCCCAGTTAAAGACTCGGGGGTTCATCAGGTTTCAGTCGGACAACATCACGACTGTAGCTTACATCAACCATCAGGGAGGGACAAGAAGCTCCCTAGCAATGATAGAAGTATCAAAGATAATTCGCTGGGCAGAGTCTCACTCTTGCCACCTGTCAGCAATCCACATCCCGGGAGTGGAGAACTGGGAGGCGGATTTCCTGAGTCGCCAGACTCTTCATCCGGGGGAGTGGGAACTTCATCCGGAGGTCTTTGCCCAAATACTTCGACGTTGGGGCAAACCAGAGATAGATCTCATGGCGTCTCGCCAGAACGCCAAACTTCCTCGCTACGGATCCAGATCCAGGGATCCGGGAGCGGTTCTGATAGATGCTTTGTCAGCACCTTGGAACTTCAGGATGGCTTATGTGTTTCCACCCTTCCCGCTGCTTCCTCGATTGATTGCCAAGATCAAACAGGAGAGAGCATCAGTGATTCTAATAGCGCCTGCATGGCCGCGCAGGACTTGGTATGCAGATCTAGTGGACATGTCATCCTGTCCGCCTTGGTCTCTACCTCTAAGACAGGACCTTCTGATTCAGGGTCCATTCAAACATCAAAGTCTAACTTCTCTGAAGCTGACTGCTTGGAAATTGAACGCTTGATTTTATCAAAACGTGGTTTTTCTGAGTCGGTTATTGATACCCTGATACAGGCTAGGAAGCCTGTTACCAGAAAGATTTACCATAAAATATGGCGTAAATACCTATACTGGTGTGAATCCAAAGATTACTCCTGGAGTAAGGTTAGGATTCCTAGGATATTGTCTTTTCTACAAGAAGGTTTAGAAAAGGGTTTATCGGCTAGCTCATTAAAGGGACAGATCTCAGCTCTGTCCATCTTGTTACACAGGCGTCTGTCAGAAAATTCAGACATCCAGGCCTTTTGTCAGGCTTTAGCTAGGATCAAGCCTGTGTTTAAAACTGTTGCTCCGCCATGGAGTTTAAACTTAGTTCTTAACGTTTTACAGGGTGTTCCGTTTGAACCCCTTCATTCCATTGATATAAAATTGTTATCTTGGAAAGTTCTATTTTTAATGGCTATTTCCTCGGCTCGAAGAGTTTCTGAGTTATCAGCCCTACATTGTGATTCCCCTTATCTGATCTTTCACTCAGACAAGGTAGTTCTGCGTACTAAACCTGGGTTCTTACCTAAGGTTGTCTCTAACAGGAATATCAATCAAGAGATTGTTGTTCCATCCTTGTGTCCAAATCCTTCTTCAAAGAAGGAACGTCTTCTACACAATCTGGATGTAGTTCGTGCCCTCAAGTTCTACTTGCAGGCAACTAAAGATTTTCGCCAAACTTCTTCCCTGTTTGTCGTTTATTCTGGACAGAGGAGAGGTCAAAAAGCTTCTGCTACCTCTCTCTCTTTTTGGCTTCGTAGCATAATACGTTTAGCCTATGAGACTGCTGGACAGCAGCCTCCTGAAAGAATTACAGCTCATTCCACTAGAGCTGTGGCTTCCACTTGGGCCTTTAAGAATGAGGCCTCTGTTGAACAGATTTGCAAGGCTGCAACTTGGTCTTCGCTTCATACTTTTTCCAAATTTTACAAATTTGACACTTTTGCTTCTTCGGAGGCTATTTTTGGGAGAAAGGTTCTTCAGGCAGTGGTTCCTTCTGTATAATGAGCCTGCCTATCCCTCCCGTCATCCGTGTACTTTTGCTTTGGTATTGGTATCCCAGAAGTAATGATGACCCGTGGACTGATCACACATAACAGAAGAAAACATAATTTATGCTTACCTGATAAATTCCTTTCTTCTGTTGTGTGATCAGTCCACGGCCCGCCCTGTTTTTTTTTTTAAGGCAGGTAAATATTTTTTAAATTATAATTCAGTCACCACTTCACCCTTGGCTTCTCCTTTCTCGTTGGTCTTTGGTCGAATGACTGGAGGTGACGTAGAGGGGAGGAGCTATATAGCAACTCTGCTGGGTGAATCCTCTTGCACTTCCTGTAGGGGAGCAGATAATATCCCAGAAGTAATGATGACCCGTGGACTGATCACACAACAGAAGAAAGGAATTTATCAGGTAAGCATAAATTATGTTATATATATATATATATATATATATATATATATATATATATATATATATATATATATATATATATATATATATATATATATATATATATATATATATATATATATATATATAGTGTATATGTATATATATATATATATATATATATATATGTATGTGTGTGTGTGTTTGTTTTTTTGTTTTTAAAGAATTTTGAATGTTTATTTTACCAGCAAAAATCTGTTTAATTCCAAAAAGCTACCAACTATATGATACAACTTTATTAAAAAACAACAAAACAAAAAAAACTGTTTGTTAGCGTCTGACCTTCTTGCATACTTTTGAATGTAGCTGTTACAAGTCTTTTTATTACTAGGATAATACATTTTGAACACATTTGTTGTTTCTTCCTTGTTTTCTGTAGTTCAGCTTAAGGCAGATTGTAACAAAGGCTACGTGAAGATCAAACAGGTAAAGTTTTTCATTATATAAATATTTCTCTCAACCTTATGTCATGTTCTTTTGGCATATAACGTTAAAGGGACAGTCTACACCAGAATTTTTATTGTTTAAAAAGATAGATAATCCCTTTATTACCCATTCCCTAGTTTTGCATAACCAACACAGTTATAATAATATACTTTTTACCTCTGTGATTACCTTGTATCTAAGCCTCTGCAAACTGCCCCCTTATTTCAGTTCTTTTGACAGACATCCATTTTAGCCAATCAGAGCTTTCTCACTGGAACTTCATGTGCACGAGCACAGTGTTATCTATATGACACACATGAACGAACACCCTCTAGTGGTGAAAAACTGTCAAAATGCCCTGAGAGAAGAGGCGGCCTTCAAGGGCTTAGAAATTAGCATATGAACCTCCTAGGTTTAGCTTTCAACTAAGAATACCAAGAGAACAAAGCACAATTGGTGATAAAAGTAAATTGGAAAATTGTTTAAAATTATATTCTCTATCTGAATCATGAAAGTTTATTTTGGACTAGACTGTCCCTTTAATATAATTAGTAAAGTCTTACAAATTAAGATATTGTAGCTACTGTGCAGACTGTTAACATGAAAAAAATAGAAAGTATTATTCTGCAGATTTAATTATTGAAATGTTTTTTTCTCTTAGAATAAAAATGATGTCCATGAAATGTTGATGCATTTAATGAATGTGACACATTTTATTACTGAAACCATCTAGTGCAGAAGAAATTGTATTTTGTTCTTGCAGAGAAAAGGGATCTGATTCAGTTGCTAAGAAGAATGAATGCATTCACTTAGCAACATAGACATTGACGTCATCTCAGCAGAGTTAAGCCAAGTTATGTTTTGTATCTTCTAAACTCCATGAAGAACCTTGAAATCTATTTAGAAAAACTTTATCCCATTTTTTTATATCTTGTGCAACTCTTCTTTAGATCAATTCTTTCTACTCTAACCATATAAAAAAAGAGTGTTGTTTGTACATTCTTTAATTGTATCACCAAATTCTTACAGTATGAATTCTGCTGGAGCTGTCTATACTTTAAAACTGTCCTGTGTGTCCAACCCACTCTGTTGTCCTTTATTTTCCCAGTAGCACTGAATGCATCTTGATTTGTTGAACACTGTGTAACTATTTTGTGAACATAAGGGAGAGTTTGTATAATGTTTCTCAATTTACAATAGAATAAATTCTTTCCAAATTTTCAAATCCATTTACATAATTTGCTTTTCAATAAATCAATTAGTTGTTAATAATTATCTGGGCTAAACTATGGAATGGTTTATGGGTAAAACTGTAATTTTATAATGTTTGATTATTAAATATGCAAAATAACCTATTAAGAGTGGCAGGGCTGTATTTATAATAAAGCAGAGTAGCCCTCCATAGAGAGGCACCTCTCTCTGCTTATGATAAATACTGGTTCCCTCCCTGCAGCCGGCAACCCTAAGGACCGCTATACCCTCTTCCGGCCAGCATACAGTATGTTTAATTCCAATAATTGTGCATTTGCTTAACCCCTTAAGGACCAGCGCTGTTTTTTTCTGTAGGGTTGTGTTATTAATAGTGTGGTCTCGCCGGCAGTGGTGAAACCAAACTTATTTCTAGTGACCAGGAGGGAGGATATAGACTTGCTCTATTATAAACAAAAAAAATCCTTAATGACCGGCGATATACATAATACGGCGCGGTCATTAAGGGATTTAAAAAAAAAAAAACAGCATAAAAGGCTTTGCACGACTATTATTAAATCTTTATCTTTGTTTCATTGTCCCTTTTTACCACGTGTGGACCGCTGCCAATTAAAGCTCAATTAAATGCTCTGTTTGGAGCATGCAGTATTTTACCCGCTGTCATTGTATTTATGTATGTATTGGGTACTTGTAAAGTGCGGCTAATCACCCGTAAGGGTCTCAAGGCGCTGCTCATTTTATCGACCTCGGAAGGATGAAAGGCTGAGTGGACCTCGCCGGGGATCGAACCTGCAACCCTCGGGTTGCTACAGAACTCAGCCTCAGTGTCATTATGCCCTCGAAATGCGCTGAGGCTTTAGAATTATGCACATAAAAGGGTGCACAGTGCTCCCAGATCTAGCAGCATGCCAGGGATACATCAGACAGTTGCCACTAGAAAACGAGTAGCGGCTGACTTGTAACAGTCCATAAAGCTGGTCAGTAGCAATAGTAAAAGGGCACCAGACCTTTATGTGGGTTGGGGGGGGGGCTTCAGTTTTCACTGCCTACAGGCACCTAGACTGTAAATCCGGCCCTGACAAGCAGTTGTATGAGTTCTAGTTTGCTCATACTCTTTGCACACTAAATCTTTAAAACCTGTAATTTGTTATGTTCCTCAGATAGGAACCAACCCAACCAGCATTGATTCCTCAAGTATCGGAAAGGATCAAGAACTTAAGCTTCAGCCTGGGCAGATCTTGTACCTGGTGAATGATCTTTATCCTTACACGGTTGAGTTTTTAGAAGTAGCTGGAGAAAAAGGAAATGAGAAGACTGTTCCTCACAAAAGACCAAGGCCTGCAGATAGCTCCCTGGATGACAGCATGCAAAGCACTAAAAAACCAACAAAGATAGATTCTGTTGTTAGTTCTAATTCTGCGACACACAACATGTCAACGAAAAAGCAGCTAAATGCTCCTGAGGTAAGTTGTATGAGGTTTAACTGTATCTCCTTTTTTTTGTAAAATTTCATGAACTTTTTTTTTTTTAACACTAGACACTAAAAAAGACATTGGGATAGATTACAAGTGAAGCGCTAATTTATCACTGGTCAGACTTTTAAAATGTACCCCAATTGCCCCCAAAATAAAGTGTTTGTTTGTTTCCTTTTTGAAAATAAAAAAATATGAGCATCTTTTGTTTTTTTCTTTTTTTAAAAACTGCACAAAGCAGTTTTTAGGCGTTAAAGTTGGTGGGTGTGGGCATACACACACACATATATATATAAAAATAACATTTGCTGCGCGACTTACCCCTTTCGCTGCGCTAGGTTCTCATGCTGTGTCTCATGGCATGAGAACGAGGCTCCCATTCGAGCCTATGGAAGCACGCTCTTGTGATCGCAAAGCTTCCATGTAATGCGAACGCAAAGTCCTGTTCACATTGCGGCTAACTTGTAATACCAGCGCACATTTGCGTGAGCTGGTATTACTAAGTGGAGTGCAAATATTGCTTTTGCTGTTTTTTCATGTGTATGATGAGAGAACTTGTACCAACATGAAAAAACAGCAATTAAACTTGGTTTTCCATGACAAAGATTAAGTATAAAAATCAGGAACTGGATTGATAGGACACATTTTATAATTTTCTTGTTTATATGTATCAAACAAAAAAAACTAATTAAAATGGACATTGTAGTGGAAAATGACATGCTTAAAATTGCTAAAGCAGGTAATATTTCCACTGCTCATTGTTGAAATCTCCTCTGAGCAGAACTTAAAGGGACAGTCTAGTCCAAAAAAAACTTTCATGATTCAGATAGGGCATGTAATTTTAAACAATTTTCCAATTTACTTTTATCACCAAGTTTTCTTTGTTCTCTTGGTATTCTTAGTTGAAAGCTTAACCTAGGAGGTTCATATGCTAATTTCTTAGATCTTGAAGGCCGCCTCTTATGAATGCATTTTAACAGGTTTTTTACCACTAGAGGGTGTTAGTTCATGTTTTTCATATAGATAACACTGTGCTCGTGCACGTGAAGTTACCTGGGAGCCATCACTGATTGGCTAAACTGCAAGTCTCAAAGAACTGAAATAAAGGGGCAGTCTGCAGAGGCTTAGATACAAGATAATCACAGAGGTAAAAAATATATAAATATAACTGTGTTGGTTATGCAAAACTAGGGAATGGGTAAAAAAGGGATTATCTATCTTTTAAAACAATAACAATTCTGGTGTAGACTGTCCCTTTAATCTATGTGTCTAATCCCTTTGCAGGGGTTAAATACACATAGTTCCACAGTGAGTAGTGTGAGAACGTTATTTTTCCACCACAATGTCCCTTTAAATGAACAATATGAGGTATCAATCTGTCGGTAGCCAATGATCTTAAAGAGCACACAATGAATATTTATCTAAGGCACCGTACATGTGTATGCAGGGCTGGTATAGCATTAAAAAGGCTACTGCAGCCCCTTTAAATACACTTTGCACGTCAAATTGTAATGTGGTAGTATGCAGGGGCTGTACAGTTCTGCATACTAGTGACTTCCATGTGTGTATTAAGGTTATTGATACTAATAATTTTCTATATATAATCCAAACACAGCAAAACACATGAACATTAAAGGACAGTCAACTCCAAAAATGTTATTGTTTAAAAAGATAGATAATTCCCCAGTTTTGCACAGCCAACATGGTTATATTAATATACTTTTTACCTCTGTAATAACCTTGTATCTAAGCCTCTGCAGACTGCCCCCTTGTCACATGACTATTATCTATTGACTTGCATTTTAGCCAATTAGTGCTGTGTCCTGTGAGAGCACAATGTTATATATATATATGACACACATGAATCACCAGTCTCCTGTTGTGAAAAGCTAATAAAAAAGCATTTGATCACTGTTAATTTTACACTTATATATGAAACGGTATTTAAGAGACACTTCTATGTGCAGTTAATTTATTGCTGGGTTGACTAAACTTGAAGAGATCTCTGCAAAGAGGCAATCCCTTTCTCATTTCTGCATAGTTCAAATGAATTAAATGATTAAAACGTTAAAACTCTCCAAGCTTAGTGCTCACTATACTTTAAAATATTATATGCAAGTACATTGCAACAGAAACAGTGCAGCGTCTGACAGTAGTGTTTCTTTAAACCCATTTTTCAAACCGTAAAGTTTATCATAAAAATGAAGCTATTTTATCATGTCATGCTTTTTCACAGTGGAATGTTTGCTCTATGCAATTAGGAATAAATGGTAATGGATGAGCTGGCACAGGAGTCAGTTTGAACTGCAATATTCCCATCTTATTCAAAGCAAAACAACATCAATTTGTTTTGTTGAAGAGCTTGTCTGGGTGATGTCAGCTACATATTAACCACTTTTGCCTTTGATTTGATTGAATGCTAGTGTGTGTATTATTTCATACCATGTCACTTTCAACGTAGCTGTGCTGTACTTAATGCTTATATTATTTATTTTCAGGTCAAAAGTCAAGGACATTGGAGCCAGGGGTTAAAAGTCTCCATGCAAGACCCAGCCATGCAGGTTAGAGTCCAGCATTGATCATTCAAACGATTGAGTTAAGGGGCAGCGTACTACACATTTTCTCCACTTTAATGCTTTCCCAATGATACATTTTATATTTTGCAATGTTTTTAAATTATTTCCGAAAATCATATTACCTTTTTTATTTAGTTTTTTGTAACTAGCTGCTTTTATCTCTTCAAAAAGCCACCTATATGGAAAATGTGAATACTGCAATGTTGTCTGTAGCACTACTATATATAACTAAATACTGTGTTGCTCATAACCTGCACCTATGGTACTGTTACAGCATTTTTATAAATCTTCACTAAAACATGTTCATTGTTGTGTGCCATCATATACTATAGTAGGGCTTGATTATTTCTCTCACAGTGGTGACAGAGGTGCCTAGCATATGGTTCCTGGTGCCATGATGCCATTCTTGCTTTGACTTGGGAGTAGTGCAGGGATAACAGGTGTGCTTCTCCCTATATGCCTTCAGTGGCACAGATCACTGCTGTGTGCAGATTCAATAACTTCCCTGCTGAATGAACATAGCAGTGAAGACTGCAGCAGTGGTAGGACTTACAGCACAGCCTAAGAGCAGAGTGTTGTATTAATTGTGCAAACTTTGTTTCACATGGCTGGTTTTATGCCCCTCCCCACTCCATTGTGTGTTTGGATGATAGATAGTGGTGTCTCTCCAGTTTCCCTCTTCACCCCCCTGCATCTTGACGTTTTTTTTGTTCTTTTTACTTTACTAGCCTGTCTGCTACTTTCGTCCACGTCCAGGGAGATTAGCTACAGTGCCATGGGCTGTAAACTTCTTGACAATGTTGCGCACAGTGGACACAGGAACATTAAGGAGATGGACTTCCATAATTTTTGTTCTCAAATCCTCAGACAATTCTTTGCTGCTCTTTCTCTTCTCCATGCTCAGTTTGGCACTCAGAGACACACAACAGAAAGTATCAATTTTTCACCATTGTAACTGGTTGCCGGTGTGATTTCTATATTGTTAGCACTTGTTAATTGATACAGGTGAGTTTAATTACAAATTACTGGAGCATCACAAACTTGGAATGCAATTTTTTCTTACAATTTTGAGAAGATGCCAATAATTTTGTCCAGTCCATTTTTGGAGTTTTGTGTGGAATGTGTCAGATTTGGCTTCTTTTTTTCAACACTTTTTTGTGTCATACCAATACAAACAAAAGAAACAAACATGAGAATTCCTAAACATTTGTTATTGCAACAATTATCTGGGTGAAGTGATGCATTATCTGACAGAAAGGCAGGGGTGCCAATATTTTTGGCCATGACTGTATAACAAACAAGCTTTGTTTGTTTTGAAGACCAAAAGACACTATCTTTGGCATGTCTGACACAAAAGATGCACATTCCTTACAGTCTTTGTTAAAGCCGCTGATGTGGGAAAAGAATCATCTTAAAGGGACAGTTAACCCAAAAATTACTGTAACTTATTTAGATTAGTTAAATAACGATCTTTACAGTAAACTGTAGCCAAATTTTCATCTAAATAAACTTTGGCAGAAAATAAACTTACTAGATCTCATCTGGCAGTTTTGAAATGGCCGCCTGACCCCTCCTTCTCTGACGTCTCCCAAAAGCTTGCACTAGTACAGGATCCTGTTCTCTAGTCTCGTCCCTGCGCGCTCCTGCAATTTCAGCTCTCTAGCAGTTGTTCATACCCGGCACTCACTGCCTCTCATCCATGCTGTGCTGTGCTGTGTGTTACAGAGAATGAGAGGCAGTGAGTGCCGGGTAGGCGGCGATGTGATGGTCTGTGCCCCTGTTTTAAGTTTGCTTTAGTTAATACTCCAATGAGATTATAGAGAAATGTTTTATTTTTATTGTTGATAAGCAGGAGAAAACAGAAAGGAGGCGCCACAATAGTGTGAAATCGTTGGTGACAATATACCCACGCACACAGTACAAAAACACTTACTAGAAGACAAGCACTTGAGAAGTGCCACAAGTGCAGACCGGACTATTAAAAGCTGCCCAGCGAGCTTGTCCTCACGGATTATGAGCCAGCACACTTGCTTCAGGATTCCAATCCAATATAGGAATCAACAAGCTTGTCCTCACAGATTAGAGCCAGCACATTTGCTTCAAGATCCCAATCTAATATTCGGAATCAGCTTGCTCTAGTGATGAGCTAACAGCCACTTAGAATAGAATCGTTAAAAAATGGCAGAGTTGGTTAAAAGATAAATAGAAACTTTGTGATGACAAAAGGTTAAAACAAAACAATCAAGTTTATTGTAACCCAATACACTACGCGTTTCCCGGTATAACAACCGTTTCATCAGGTGTATGTTACTCACAAAGTCATCACGATTTATAAAACAAAATTCGGCATCTCAAGCCGATCAGTGCGCATGCGCGCTAGAACTATGAGCCAATGGGATCCCCGAACTGAGCCGGCTTGAAGCTGGTAGGCTAAAACATAGGGTGTGTGCACCCATCCCATAAGAGGTGTGTTACCCGTCACTCATGATGTAATAGAGCGATGTGATCACGCTCTTTCGGCTAGAGCCTATATAAGGAACAATCGCCAAGTATCTCTAAAGTGACACGCTGATAATGGTGACAGGACTAAAATGCAGGGACAAAAAATGAAAGATATCTATATAACAATAGTGTATTGTATATTCAAAAAGCCAATAAAATAATATTAAAAAGACTATAGGGAATATAAATAATCAATTCATATATATGGCACTAAATGATATATGAAACTATATAAAAATAAAGTAAATATATGCGGGGAATATATAAAAAAGTTCATATCCATTTAATTCATATAAAACTCTAGTGACACAACTACATGCAATGGCATTCCCAAAGCATAATAAGGAAAAGTTAAGAAACTGGGGAATACGTATTCCAAATATATATAAAAATATATTTTCTATCTGGACATATGATACCAACAAATAAAAAGGTATAAATAAATATAAATATTCACACCATTTAAAAATATGACGGGTAAACACCTTCAAATTTCGTAGTTACATATGAATAAATAGATGTGTATTATAAATTTGATCACAAATAATATCCCCTGGTGAATAGACTAAAGCCGGCTCAGGGGTCAACTAATGTAGCATAGTCCTTTGCAATAATATTAAAATGATCCATAATATGTCACAATACATATATATAGAATACCTATAAGAAACAATATGAAAAAAAATAAAAATATATATATATTAAATATATTGAGAAAAAACGAATAAACAACTCAATTAAAAGCTGCCATATCGATGTTTTCATTAAGACCATGGGGTTTTAGAGTTTTTAACTTCCATATCCAGTAGGTCTCTCTTTGTCGTAAATATATGAATCTATTTCTCCCCCATTTCGGTGCTACATATTCTATAGGGAAAATGTTATATATATCTGCTTCCCCTGGATGCAATCTTTCTTTGTGGCGAGGAATACTATGATTGACAAGTTGTTTCTTCACATTTCTCATGTGCTCCCCCACCTCTTTTTGATGGGTCTTGAGGTTCTCCCAATATATTGAACCCCACATTTGCACTGTAACAAATACACCACAAATGTTGAATCACAAGTGAAATGAGATGTAACATTAAATATTTCCTTAGTAGAATGGGACATAAATTCAGTTACATTACCCACAGTATACATACAGAGACCACAATTAGCTTTTCTACATTTAAAAAACCCATTCTTTGTCTTTAAAAAGGTACTTGTACTATGCTTACTTTCAACCTTATTAATAGGTTTCTTCATTAGGATCTTACTTGGTGCCAATTTATTTTTGAGGGTCTGAGCCCTCCTGAAAGTACAGATAGGAGCGTCATCAAGTATTTCTTTTAATATAGGATCACTCTTTAAGATAAACCAATATTTCTGTAGAGTATTCTTAATTAAATTATGATTACTATTATATCTGGTGATAAAACGAGGGTTATTATTCATTTTAGACTTCCATGATAGTTTTTCTTCAGAATTACATTGACTTTGTTTGTTGGAGATGAAAAATTCCAGTCTCTCTTTTCCTCGCTTTGTGATAACTCTCCTCCAGAAATTCAATTTGTTCCTTTGAGATATTGGATGTAAATGTCAAGCCCATATCATTCATATTCAGCGATTCTACAAATTCTAAAGCCGCAGATTCTGCTCCATTCCATATAAAAAGCAAATCATCTATAAAGCGGCCATAGAAGACCAGGCTCGCCCCCACTGGGGAATTATAAATATATCTCTCTTCAAAAATCCCCATAAAAAGATTAGCAAAACTAGGGACGAACCTGGTCCCCATGGCCGTGCCTTTTATTTGCAGAAAAAACTGCTCTTGAAACATAAAATAATTGTGCTTCAACACAAAAGAAATCGCTTCCAATAGAAATATTTTCTGTTGTTCAGGTAGATAAATATCTCTAGACAGAAAATTCTCAATAGATTTTATCCCTAAATCATGCGCTATGTTTGAATATAGTGCTGATACATTGCACGTCAGCCAAAGTAAATTTTTGGTATCTAAATTCTTCAATCTTGATAATTTATTTATTAGATCAGGTGTATCTTTTATATAGGAGGGTAAACATTTCACTTCTTTTTTTAGAAACAAGTCTATATACTCAGATAAATTGCACGTGAGATTCCCGATCCCTGAAATAATCGGGCGACCGGGGGATTAGTTTTACATTTGTGAATTTTAGGGAGGTGGTAATAGTATGCAAGACTGGGGGTACTAGGACTAAGAAATTCTTTCTCTTTCTTGGTAAGGATACCTTTATATTATCCATCATCAATTAATTTAACAAGACTAATCATATATTCTTTTGTAGGATTAAAAGAAAGTCTCTTATAGTAATCTGTATTTAGTATGATACGATTAGCTTCATTAACATAGTCACCCCAGTCTTGCAGTACTATCCCACCTCCCTTGTCTGCTTGTCTAATCACCAAAGAGTCGTTTTTCGCTAGATTGGATAATGCCTTCAATACGAAAACATTCAAATTGGAGGCCTTGTTTTTACTATTCATGGAACTAAACTCCTCTAAGACTAAATCCTGAAAAAGTTGGATATTATGGTTTGTGATAAGGGGATTGAAATTAGATTTCAACATTAAATTTGAGTGAACCAAATCATCAAACAGAGAATCACATAACTCCTCAGGTTCATAATAGATAATATCAGTGTGGGGTCTCTCTGTCATAGTATTTGTAACTATTGATATTTGTTTATCTTGTTTAAGCTTTTTGTCACAAAAATATCGTTGTAATGACAATTTTCTGATAAACTTATTCAAATCTACAAATAATTCAAAAATATTATGTTCATTTGAGGGACAAAAGGATAGCCCTCTATTTAGAACACATATCTCTTCATTTGTCAAAATATGGCTAGAGAGATTAAATATACCATCTTTCATTCTTTTAAGTTTCTCCTTTTTGGTAGATTTTGCTCTCCCTCTGCTGCCACGTTGGCGTATGTTCTTTTTTTTGGAGGAGTATAGAACCCTTCTTTTGCATAATTTGTTTCCATTTGTTTTAATCTGATGGGTATTTGTCTTTGATGTTGTCTGAACTGATCTTGTTTTTTGTTTAATTGAAAAACCTGAGGTCTTTCTTCCCTATACTCGGGCCTTGTATTGAAATGGACTGAGTCAGATGGATTATAATGGTGACCATTATGCCCAAAATCCCTATCTTGCTCCCTTCTATACCAATCATTTTCTTCCTCTCTAAAATTTACAGAGTTGTTTCTCTCTTTATATTGTTCTTGAGGATAAAATGTATCTTTCTTTCTCCAAGTAGAATTATAATGTTTAAAAGAATTAAATCCCTTATTGGTATTTTTATTCGGATATACATGTTCCTCATTTTTATGGACTAAATTCTTTTTTTTAATCTTTAGGTTTCCTATATTCCACTTTTACCCAATTATCCTTGTTGGGAACATTTTTATTAATAAGGGGCTCCTTTAAATTAGAATTCTCTTCTATAGCAGCATCAGAAGTACTTTTATTTGTATATATACATCCTTCTGAATAGTCTTTCTCATCCCTAGCTAGCTTCTTGGCTTTAATCTTAATTAATTTATTTTGGTAATTGTCCGTTCTCTCTAAGATTTCTTTGTTTTTGTTCTCATAATCAGAATGTTGCTCATACTTAACAAGGGCTACTTGAAGCTCTTCTATTACTAGTTCAGTATTACTTAATAACATTTCTCTGTGTTCAATGAGTAAATCAATTAATTTAAAAGAACACTCAGATAGTAAATTTTGCCATTTAGATGTTAATTCAGCATCATTTGTAAATTAACACAATTTAGATAGTCTAAGACCTCTGGGTATATGCCCCTTTTGTTTGTATTTTTTAGGGTATCAATATCCCACCAATGTCTGTGTTCTTGTTTAAGTGCATCCTCAAGTTTAAAGAATAATTGTGTCATAGATAAATTATTATTATCTACAGATGCAGAAATTTCCATAGAATTATCACAGTTACTAAGAGTCAAACGACTCTGATTACGGATTTCTTTACTTTGCATCTTAAATCAATATATAGATAATAAATATCTTTATAAAAGTCGCTCTTCACCAAAACCTAGTGATAAAAACAAAATATGTGAAAAAGGTAGAAGGCGCCTTATGACGATTAAGAAGATATTCTCTATTAAGTGATATATAATATATAGTCAGGTGCGTATCTTAACTCTAAAAATGTCTCAATAAAGGAAAATTATAATACAACTCTCAAATAATATATGAGAATTGAGTGTATAAATATAAATAATAATGTGTGCTGGATGGTCCAGCAACAAACAATTTGCTATAATATATAGCTAAAGAATCACAATAAGTGGAAATATATAAATAACAATAGTGCCACAGATAACGGTAGTGCCACAAATAATTAAAGTGATGCTATAATAATAAAACAGAATGCATACATAAGCACTGCGAGAAACAAAGTTCATATAAGGTCGAACCCATACATCATCCAGGATTCAAATGTATCCAAAGTCCACTTTATTTGGGGATGTGCGGCAGCTATGCTCCTTCCAAAACTGATAGGCACCAGCGTGGATCTGCAGATAAGTAGGAGAAAACAGAAAGGAGGCGCCACAATAGTGTGAAATCGTTGGTGACAATATACCCACGCACACAGTACAAAAACACTTACTAGAAGACAAGCACTTGAGAAGTGCCACAAGTGCAGACCGGACTATTAAAAGCTGCCCAGCGAGCTTGTCCTCACAGATTATGAGCCAGCACACTTGCTTCAGGATTCCAATCCAATATAGGAATCAACGAGCTTGTCCTCACAGATTAGAGCCAGCACATTTGCTTCAAGATCCCAATCTAATATTCGGAATCAGCTTGCTCTAGTGATGAGCTAACAGCCACTTAGAATAGAATCGTTAAAAAATGGCAGAGTTGGTTAAAAGATAAATAGAAACTTCATGATGACAAAAGGTTAAAACAAAAGAATTGTTTATTGTAACCCAAAACACTACGCGTTTCCCGGTATAACAACCGTTTCATCAGGTGTATGTTACTCACAAAGTCATCACGATTTATAAAACAAAATTCGGCGTCTCAAGCCGATCAGTGTGCATGCGCGCTAGAACTATGAGCCAATGGGATCCCCGAACTGAGCCGGCTTGAAGCTGGTAGGCTAAAACATAGGGTGTGTGTACCCATCCCATAAGAGGTGTGTTACCCGTCACTCATGATGTAATAGAGCGATGTGATCACGCTGTCTCGGCTAGACCCTATATAAGGAACAATCGCCAAGTATCTCTAAAGTGGCACGCTGATAATGGTGACAGGATTAAAATGCAGGGCCAAAAAAATATATATAAAATGGCCCATGTGAAAAGATATCTATATAACAATAGTGTATTGTATATTCAAAAAGCCAATAAAATAATATTAAAAAGACTATAGGGAATATAAATAATCAATTCATATATATGGCACTAAATGATATATGAAACTATATAAAAATAAAGTAAATAAATACGGGGAATATATAAAAAAGTTCATATCCATTTAATTCACATAAAACTCTAGTGACACAAACTACATGCAATGGCATTCCCAAAGCATAATAAGGAAAAGTTAAGAAACTGGGGAATACGTATTCCAAATATATATATAAATATATTTTCTATCTGGACATATGATACCAACAAATAAAAAGGTATAAATAAATATAAATATTCACACCATTTAAAAATATGACAGGTAAACACCTTCAAATTTCGTAGTTACATATGAATAAATAGATGTGTATTATAAATTTGATCAAAAATAATATCCCCTGGTGAATAGACTAAAGCCGGCTCAGGGGTCAACTAATGTAGCATAGTCCTTTACAATAATATTAAAATGATCCATAATATGTCACAATACATATATATAGAATACCTATAAGAAACAATATGGAAAAAATATATATATATTAAATATATATTGAGAAAAAACGAATAAACAACTCAATTAAAAGCTGCCATATCGATGTTTCTCCAACATTGGTGTGTCCGGTCCACGGCGTCATCCTTACTTGTGGGAAATATCTCTTCCCCAACAGGAAATGGCAAAGAGTCCCAGCAAAGCTGGCCATATAGTCCCTCCTAGGCTCCGCCCACCCCAGTCATTCTCTTTGCCGTTGCACAGGCAACATCTCCACGGAGATGGTTAAGAGTATGTGGTGTTTTAGTTGTAGTTTTTTATTCTACTATCAAGAGTTTGTTATTTTAAAATAGTGCTGGTATGTACTATTTACTCTGAAACAGAAAAAGATGAAGAATTCTGTTTGTAAGAGGAAGATGATTTTAGCAGACAGTAACTAAAATCGTGTGCTGTTTCCACATAGGACTGTTGAGATGAAGTAACTTCAGTTGGGGGAAACAGTTAGCAGACTTTTTCTGCTTAAGGTATGACTAGCCATATTTCTAACAAGACTGTGTAATGCTGGAAGGCTGTCATTTCCCCTCATGGGGACCGGTAAGCCATTTTCTTAGTCTCAAACAGAATAAAGGGCTTAATATGGGCTATAAAACTGGTAGACACTTTTATGGGCAAAATCGATTGCTTTATTGGGGCATTTTATACATGTTTATGCTTGTAATTCACACTTATAAGCTTGGGGAACGTTTTTTAACGTCAGGCACTATGTTAGACACCTTTCCAGTCAGGAAGGGCCTTCCCAGTTGTAGGCTGAGCCTCATTTTCACGCCATTACTGCGCAGTTACTTTTGAGAGCAAGACATGCAGATGCATGTGTGAGGATCCTAAAGTAGTTGGAAAAGTTTCTAGAAGGCTTCATTTGGTATCGTATTCCCCTCTGGGTTTGGTAAAGTCGCAGCAAGGGCACTTAGTGTGCAATACTTTGAATGCTTTAAGACACTGTGGTGAAAATTTGGTAATTTTTGAACAATTCCTTCATACTTTTTCACATATTCAGTAATAAAGTGTGCACTGTTTAAAATTTAAAGAGACAGTAACGGTTTTATTTTAAACGTTTGTTTTGTACTTTTTTGACAAGTTTAAGCCTTTTTAACATGTCTGCACCTTCAGATAAGCTATGTTCTATATGTATGAAAGTCAATGTGTCTCCCCCTTCAAAATTGTGTGATAATTGTGCCATAGCGTCCAAACAAAGTAAGGACAGTACTGCCACAGATAATGAAATTGCCCAAGATGATTCATCAGATGAAGGGAGTAGACATGGTTCTACATCATCTCCTTCTGTGTCTATACCAGTTTTGCCCACGCAGGAGGCCCCTAGTACTTCTAGCGCGCCAATGCTTATTACCATGCAACAATTGACGGCAGTAATGGATAACTCCATAGCAAATATTTTATCCAAAATGCCTGCATATCAGAGAAAGCGCGATTGCTCTGTTTTAAACACTGAAGAGCAGGAGGGCGCTGATGATGATTGCTCTGTCATACCCTCACACCAATCCGAAGGGGCCATGAGGGAGGTTTTGTCAGATGGGGAAATTTCAGATTCAGGTAGAATTTCTCAACAGGCTGAACCTGATGTTGTGACATTTAAATTTAAATTAGAGCATCTCCGCGCACTGCTTAAGGAGGTGTTATCTACTCTGGATGATTGTGACAACCTGGTCATTCCAGAAAAATTATGCAAGATGGACAAGTTCCTAGAGGTTCCGGTGCACCCCGACGCTTTTCCTATACCCAAACGGGTGGCGGACATAGTGAATAAGGAGTGGGAGAAGCCCGGCATACCTTTTGTCCCCCCTCCTATATTTAAAAAATTATTTCCTATGGTCGACCCCAGAAAGGACTTATGGCAGACAGTCCCTAAGGTCGAGGGGGCAGTTTCTACTCTAAACAAGCGCACTACTATCCCTATCGAGGATAGTTGTGCTTTCAAAGATCCTATGGATAAAAAATTGGAGGGTTTGCTTAAGAAGATTTTTGTACAGCAAGGTTACCTCCTGCAACCTATTTCGTGCATTATTCCTGTCACTACAGCAGCGTGGTCCTGGTTCGAGGAACTAGAAAAGTCGCTCAGTAGAGAGACTCCGTATGAGGAGGTTATGGACAGAATTCACGCACTTAAGTTAGCTAATTCCTTTATTTTAGATGCCGCTTTGCAGTTAGCTAGATTAGCGCGAAAAATTCAGGGTTTGCAATTGTGGCGCGCAGAGCGCTCTGGCTAAAGTCTTGGTCAGCGGATGTATCTTCCAAGACAAAATTGCTTAATATCCCTTTCAAGGGTAAAACCCTTTTTGGGCCAGAATTGAAAGAGATTATCTCAGACATCACTGGGGGTAAGGGCCATGCCCTCCCACAAGATAGGCCTTTCAAGGCCAAGAATAAGTCTAATTTTCGTTCCTTTCGCAATTTCAGGAACGGACCGGCCTCCAACTCTGCAGCCTCTAGACAAGAGGGTAATGCTTCACAAACCAAACCAGCTTGGAAACCAAGAAGCCTGCTGCTGCTACCAAAACAGCATGAAGGAGTAGCCCCCGATCCGGGACCAAATCTAGTAGGGGCCAGACTCTCTCTCTTCGCTCAGGCTTGGGCAAGAGATGTTCAGGATCCCTGGGCACTAGAAATAGTTTCTCAGGGTTTTCTTCTGGAATTCAAGGAACTACCCCCAAGGGGAAGGTTCCACATGTCTCACTTATCTTCAAACCAAATAAAGAGACAGGCATTCTTACATTGTGTAGAAGACCTGTTAAAAATGGGAGTGATACACCCAGTTCCAACTGTGGAACAAGGACTGGGGTTTTACTCATATCTGTTTGTAGTTCCCAAAAAAGAGGGAACCTTCAGACCAATTCTGGATTTAAAGATTCTAAACAAATTTCTCAGAGTGCCATCGTTCAAAATGGAAACTATTCAAACGATTTTACCTACAATCCAGGAGGGTCAATTTATGACTACCGTGGATCTAAAGGATGCGTATCTACATATTCCTATCCACAAAGATCATCATCAGTTCCTAAGGTTCGCCTTTCTGGACAAACATTACCAGTTTGTGGCTCTCCCATTCGGGCTAGCCACTGCTCCAAGGATTTTCACAAAGGTACTCGGGTCCCTTCTAGCGGTTCTAAGACCAAGGGGCATTGCAGTGGCACCTTACTTGGACGACATTCTGATATAAGCGTCGTCTCTTTCAAAGGCAAAGGCTCACACAGACATCGTTCTGGCCTTTCTCAGATCTCACGGGTGGAAGGTGAACATAGAAAAAAGTTCCCTGTCTCCGTCGACAAGAGTTCCTTTCTTGGGGACAATAATAGATTCTTTAGAAATGAAGATTTTCCTGACAGATGTCAGAAAGTCAAAACTTCTAAACGCTTGTCAAGTTCTTCACTCTGTTCCACGACCTTCCATAGCTCAGTGCATGGAAGTAGTAGGGTTGATGGTTGCAGCAATGGACATAGTTCCTTTTGCGCAAATTAATCTAAGACCATTACAACTGTGCATGCTGAAACAGTGGAATGGGGACTATACAGACTTGTCTCCAGTGATTCAAGTAGATCAGAAGACCAGAGACTCACTCCGTTGGTGGCTAACCCAGGATCACCTGTCCCAGGGAATGAGCTTCCGCAGACCAGAGTGGGTCATCGTCACGACCGACGCCAGTCTAGTGGGCTGGGGCGCGGTCTGGGACTCCCTGAAAGCTCAGGGTCTATGGTCTCGGGAAGAGTCTCTTCTCCCGATAAACATTCTGGAACTGAGAGCGATATTCAATACTCTCAGGGCTTGGCCTCAACTAGCAAAGGCCAGATTCATAAGATTCCAATCAGACAACATGACGACTGTTGCTTACATCAACCATCAGGGGGGAACAAGGAGTTCCCTGGCGATGAGAGAAGTGACCAAAATCATAAAATGGGCGGAGGATCACTCCTGCCACCTATCTGCGATCCACATCCCAGGAGTGGAAAACTGGGAGGCGGATTATCTGAGTCGTCAGACATTCCATCCGGGGGAGTGGGAACTCCACCCGGAGATATTTGCCCAGTTGACCCAATTATGGGGCATTCCAGACATGGATCTGATGGCGTCTCGTCAGAACTTCAAGGTTCCTTGCTACGGGTCCAGATCCAGGGATCCCAAGGCGACTCTAGTGGATGCATTAGTAGCGCCTTGGACCTTCAACCTAGCTTATGTGTTTCCACCGTTTCCTCTCATTCCCAGGCTGGTAGCCAGGATCAAACAGGAGAGGGCCTCTGTGATTTTGATAGCTCCTGCGTGGCCACGCAGGACTTGGTATGCAGACCTGGTGAATATGTCATCGGCTCCACCATGGAAGCTACCTTTGAGACAGGATCTTCTAGTACAGGGTCCATTCGAACATCCAAATCTAGTTTCTCTCCAGCTGACGGCTTGGAAATTGAACGCTTGATTTTATCTAAGCGTGGGTTTTCGGATTCTGTGATAGATACTCTGGTACAAGCCAGAAAACCTGTAACTAGAAAAATTTACCATAAAATATGGAAAAGATATATCTGTTGGTGTGAATCCAAGGGATTCTCATGGAGTAAGATTAAAATTCCTAGGATCCTTTCCTTTCTCCAAGAAGGTTTGGATAAGGGATTATCAGCGAGTTCTCTAAAAGGACAGATTTCTGCTTTATCTGTCTTGCTACACAAACGACTGGCAGCTGTGCCAGATGTTCAAGCTTTTGTTCAGGCGTTGGTCAGGATCAAACCTGTTTACAGACCTTTGACTCCTCCCTGGAGTCTGAATTTAGTTCTTTCAGTTCCGTTTGAACCTCTACATTCCATAGATATCAAGATGTTATCTTGGAAAGTTCTGTTTTTGGTTGCTATTTCTTCTGCTAGAAGAGTTTCTGAGTTATCTGCTCTGCAGTGTAATCCGCCCTATCTGGTGTTCCTTTCAGATAAGGTTGTTTTGCGTACTAAACCTGGTTTCCTTCCAAAGGTTGTTTCCAACAAGAATATTAACCAGGAAATAGTTGTGCCTTCTTTGTGTCCGAATCCAGTTTCAAAGAAGGAAGTTTGTTACATAATTTAGATGTAGTACGTGCTTTAAAGTTCTATTTAGAAGCAACAAAGGATTTCAGACAAACGTCTTCTTTGTTTGTCGTTTATTCTGGCAAGAGGAGAGGTCAAAAAGCTACTGCTACCTCTCTTTCCTTTTGGCTGAAAAGCATCATCCGATTGGCTTACGAGACTGCCGGACGGCAGCCTCCCGAACGAATCACAGCTCACTCTACTAGGGCTGTGGCTTCCACATGGGCCTTCAAGAACGAGGCTTCTGTTGATCAGATATGTAAGGCAGCGACTTGGTCTTCCCTGCACACTTTTGCCAAATTCTACAAATTTGATACTTTTGCTTCTTCGGAGGCTATTTTTTGGGAGAAAGGTTTTGCAAGCCGTGGTGCCTTCTGTTTAGGTAACCTGATTGGCTCCCTCCCTTCATCCGTGTCCTAAAGCTTTGGTATTGGTTCCCACAAGTTATGGGTGACGCCGTGGACCGGACACACCAATGTTGGAGAAAACAGAATTTATGCTTACCTGATAAATTACCTTCACCAACGGTGTGTCCGGTCCACGGCCCGCCCTGGTTTTTTAATCTGGTTTGATGAATTTCTTTCTTTAACTACAGTCACCACGGCACCCTATGGTTTCTCCTTTTTTTTTTCTCCTGTCCGTCGGTCGAATGACTGGGGTGGGTGGAGCCTAGGAGGGACTATATGGACAGCTTTTGCTGTGCTCTTTGCCATTTCCTGTTGGGGAAGAGAATATTCCCACAAGTTATGGGTGACGCCGTGGACCGGACACACCGTTGGAGAAAGTAATTTATCAGGCAAGCATAAATTCTGTTTTTTAAAGTAGTACAAGATTGTGCTGCTTTGTCCTAGGGTGTAGCCGTAGTCCATATCAGTCTCTTCAGTAGAGCAGTGGTGGCTTTAGAGCAATGGGAACTTGTGGGACATAATTCTCACTACGCCTCCCATATATGGATGCTGCCCTAAATCAGAATACCTGATGGATTTTTACTCAGGAATTTCTTTTCTTTCACAGTCCCATGTGGGGGAGAGGACCTCTCAAGCCTGGCGATCTGCCTTGCTGTCAGGCAGACATTTGAGGTAAGTGCTTCTTTATTATTTCTGGGGCTAAAACTAGGACACTCAGAAAAAAGGGAGCACCTCACTATCGGTAGTACACAATATAAGTGGTCATTTAATATACACTTTATTATTGGTTAGACAGCATTAAGCAGGCACTGAGTGGCAGTTGGCTCTGGTGGTTTTATACTTATGGCGTTTCTTTTTCCTCTCAATAACGGCCGGGAGACTTGGTTATTGTTTGCAACGCCCACGATGGGCGGGTCCTTCTGAGTTGCGCGCCCTTTGCATTGCGCCTCAGTATACGGACAAGCTAGTCAGAAAGTTCTAAGTCAAACAAGCACTTCTAGGACCGGAAAGGACCGATGTTGTTCCCCTTTCGAGTCCGGATCATTTTTCCGGTCTTGCAGTCAGGTAGGCACCTCAGCAGAGCTGCTGAGGTGTAGGGGTGTCTTGTTATTTGCTTTTAGTTCAAGGGAGTATGTTTTTTACATGCAAGTAAAAAAAGTTACACGTTTAAATTTAAAGAGACAGTAACGTTTTTTCACTTTAAATTTTTTATTACAAATTTGAGGTTTTTATTTGATATTTGACTAATTGTGAACCAGTATGGACCAAGGGGCCTTGCAAGATGTTACTTGCTCCTTGTATTTTGATGCCAATGTGGAACCACCAATCCCTTTCTGTCCCTCATGTATTGAGAGGACTTTAAATTATAGGGAAAATATTTTTTCTGAGCCAACCTCTTCTAAAGCGGATGTTGTCCAGGAGTCTTCTGTTGAGGTTCAATATATGCCGCAGCTTTCTCCTCAAACGTCCCAAATTTTACCGCCCTCACATGCAGTGCCCTGCATTTCCTCTCAAACTCCCGCCGGAGTTACTTTAAGGGACATTGCTTCTCTTATGTCTTCTACTATTTCAGATGCGTTGTCTGCTTTTCCAATGTTACAGGGAAAACATAAGAGGAAAATCAGACATTCAGTTAGCAAGGTTTCAGACGCAGTTGTTGCTATTTCGGAGGTCCCCTCCCAGAAGCCTGAAGAGGAGGATACCGTAGTTGCATCTGAAGGGTAAATTTCAGATTCGGACAGTGTAATTCCTCTGGCTGATACTGAAGTGGTATCTTTCAGGTTTAAGCTAGAACACCTCCGTCTGTTACTTAAGGAGGTTTTAGCTACATTGGACGACAGCGACTTCATGGTAGTTGTTGTTCCTAAAAAGTCCAGTTAGCTGAGCAAATATTTCGAGGTTCCTTCCTCAACAGATGTGTTTCCAGTCCCAGACCGTGCTTCTGAGATCATTGCTAAGGAGTGGGAGAGACCGGGTATTCCTTTTTCTCCATCTCCTATATTTAAAAAGATGTTTACAATAGCTGACTCTGTTAAGGAGGCTTGGCAAACAGTTCCCAAGGTGGAAGGAGCCGTTTCCACCTTAGCTAAGAGAACTACTATTCCCATAGAGGATAGTTGTGCCTTCAAAGATCCTATGGACAGGAAGTTAGAGGGTTTACTCAAAATGATGTATGTACACCAGGGCTTACAATGGCAGCCAGCTGTGTGCATTGCTACCGTTACTAGTGTGGCAGCATATTGGTTCGATGCGTTGTCTGATGCTCTCAGGACAGAGACTTCTCTGGATTAAATCCAAGATAGGATAAAAGCTCTTAAACTAGCTAATTCCTTTATTACGGATGCTTCCCTTCAAGTTATCAAACTGGGAGCAAAGATTTCGGGTTTCTCTATTCTTTCTCGCAGAGCCTTATGGTTAAAACATTGGTCTGCGGATGTATCCTCTAAGTCTAAGCTTCTAGCTATTCCTTACAAGAGGAAGACCTTGTTTGGACCTGGCTTGACAGAAATTATCTCCGATATCACGGGAGGTAAAGGTCATCTTCTCCCTCAGGATAGGAGAAACAAACAAAAAGGATGACAGAGTAATTTTTGTTCCTTACGAAATTTCAAGGAAATTCTTCCTCTAACGCTTCCAAGCAGGAACAGTCTAAGCCTGCATGGAGACCCAATCAGTCTTGGAATAAGGGAAAACAATCCAAAAAAACTGCTATTGAATCAAAGACAGCATGAAGGGCATGCCCCCGATCCGGGACCGGATCTTGTAGGGGGCAGACTTTCCTTCTTCACTCAGACTTGGGTTCGAGATGTTCAGGATCCCTGGGCAATAGAAATAGTGTCCCAGAGATACAAACTAGAGTTCAAAAGTTTTCCTCCCAGAAGCAAGTTTCTACTTTCAAGATTATCTGCAGACCAGACAAAAAGAGAGGGTTGGGGTTTTTATTCCAATCTGTTCGTGGTTCCCAAAAAGGAGGGAACCTTCAGACCAATTTTAGATCTCAAGAGTCTAAACAAATTTCTCAGGGTACCGTCCTTCAAGATGGAATCTATTTGCTCCATTCTTCCCTTGATCCAAGAGGGTCAATTTATGACAACAGTGGATTTAAAGGACCCGTACCTACATGTTCCTATTCACAGGGATCATCACAAGTTCCTAAGGTTTGCCTTTCTGGACAAACACTTCCAGTTCGTGGCTCTTCCTTTCGGTCTTGCCACAGCTCCCAGAATTTTCACAAAGATTCTTGGATCACTGTTGGCGGTGCTTCGGTCACGGGGCATTGTAGTGGCACCCTATCTGGACGACATCCTAGTCCAGGCGCCATCCTTTCAACAAGCAAGATCCCACACGGACATGGTGTTATCCTTCCTCCGATCTCACGGGTGGAAGGTAAATTTTGAAAAGAGTTCATTAGTCCCAAATACAATCTAAATCTAAAGCTTCTAGTCGTTTTCGTTCTTTTCGACAGAATAAGGAACAGAAAGCCAATCCTTCTCCCAAAGATTCTCGTTCCAATTGGAAACCTTCTTCAAGTTGGAATAAATCCAAGCCTTTTAAGAAACCAAAGCCAGCCCCCAAGTCCGCATGAAGGTGCGGCCCTCATTCCAGCTCAGCTGGTGGGGGGCAGATTAAAATTTTTCCAAAACATTTGGGCAGATTCTGTCCAAAATCAATGGATTCAGAGTATTGTCTCTCAAGGGTATCAAATAGGTTTCAGAGACCTCCTGTGAGAAGATTTTTTCTCTCACACGTCCCAGCAAACTCAGTGAAGGCTCAGGCTTTTCTGAAGTGTGTTTCAGATCTAGAGCTTTCAGGGGTAATCATACCAGTTCCGTTTCAGGAACAGTGTCTGGGGTTTTATTCAAATCTATTTATTGGCCCAAAAAAAGAAAATTCATTCAGGCCAGTTCTGGATCGTTTTGTAAGAGACTTTCAAAATGGTGACTATAAGGACTATTCAGCCCTTAGTTCAGCAAGGTTATTGTATGACCACGATAGACTTACAGGATGCATATCTTCATATTCCGATTCATCCAGACCACTATCGTTTCTGAGATTCTCTTTTCTAGACAAGCATTACTAATTTGTCGCTCTTCCATTTGGCCTAGCGACAGCTCCAATAATTTTTTCAAAGGCTCTCTGTGCCCTACTCTCTGTGATCAGAGAACAGGGTATTGCAGTGTTTCCTTATTTGGACGATATCTTGGTACTAGCTCAGTCTTTACATTCTGCCGAATATTACACGAATCAACTAGTGTTGTTTCTTCAAAGACATGGTTGGAGGATCAATTTACCAAAAAATTATTTGATTCCTCAGACAAGGGTTACCTTTTTAGGTTTCCAGATAGAGACAAAGTCATGGACACTGAATCTAACAGACAAGAGATGAATAAAATTGGTTTCAGCTTGTCGAAATTTTCAGTCTCATTCCCTTCAGTGGCTATGTGCATGGAAGTTTTAGGTCTCATGACTGCAGCATCGGACGCAATCCCCTTTGCTCGTTTTCATATGAGACCTCTTCAGCTTTGTATGCTCAATCAATTGTGCAGGGATTATACAAGGATATCACAATTAATATCCTTAAATCCCAATGTTTGACTCTCTCTAACTTGGTGGTTTGTTCACCATCTTATAGCTCAAGGGGCATCTTTTGTTCGTCCAACCTGGACTGTAATCACAACAGATGCAAGTCTTTCAGGTTGGGGAGCTGTCTGGGGATCTCCTGACAGCACAAGGGGTTTGGAAATCTCAAGAGGCGAGGTAACCAATCAATATTTTAGAACTCTGTGCTATTTTCAGGGCTCTTGAGGTTTGGCCTCTATTGAAGAGAGAACCATTCATTTGTGTTCAGACAGACAATATCACAACTGTGGCATATGTCAATCATCAGGGTGGGATTCACAGTCCCCTAGCTATGAAAGAAGTATCTCAGATACTTTCTTGGCCGGAATCCAGCTCTTGTCTAATTTCTGAAGTACATATCCCAGGTGTAGACAATTGGGAAGCGGATTATCTCAGCCGTCAGACTTTACATCCGGGGGAGTGGTCGCTCCATCCAGATGTGTTTTTTCAGATTGTTCAGATGTGGGGTCTTCCAGAAATAAATCTGATGGCTTCCCATCTAAACAAGAAGCTTCCCAGGTACTTGTCCAGGTCCAGGAATCCTCAGGCGGAGTCGGTGGATGCGTTGGCAGTTCCTTGGTTTTACCAACCTGCTTATATCTTCCCGCCTCTAGTTCTTCTTCCAAGAGTGATCTCCAAGATCATCATGGAACAATCGTTTGTGTTTCTGGTAGCACCAGCATGGCCTCACATGTTCTGGTATGCGGATCTTGTTCAGATGTCCAGTTGCCAACCTTGGCCACTTCTTTTAAGACCAGACCTTCTGTCTCAAGGACCGTTTTTTCCATCAGGATCTCAAATCGTTAAATTTGAAGGTATGGAAATTGAATGCCTAGTGCTTAGTCATAGAGGTTTCTCTGACGCAGTGGTTGATACTATGTTACCGGCTCGTAAATCTGTTTCTAGGAAGATTTATTATCGAGTTTGGAAGACTTCTATTTCATGGTGTTCTTCTCATAAATTCTCCTGGCATTCTTTTAGAATTTTACAGTTTCTTCAGGATGGTTTGGATAAAGGTTTGTCTGCAAGTTCCTTGAAGGGACAAATCTCTGCTCTTTCTGTTTTATTTCACAGAAAGATTGCTAAGCTTCCTGATATTCAGTGTTTTGTGCAGGCTTTGGTCCGTATCAAGCCTGTCATTAAATCAATCTCTCCTCCTTGGAGTCTTAATTTGGTTTTATAGGCTTTACAGGCTCCTCCTTTTGAGTCTATGCATTTTTTATATATTAAACTACTTTCTTGGAAAGTGTTGTTCCTTTTGGCTATCTCTTCTGCTAGAAGAGTTTCCGAATTATCTGCTCTTTCTTATGAGTCTCTTTTTCTGATTTTCCATCAGGATAAGGCAGTTTTGCGGACTTCATTTAAGTTTTTACCTAAAGTTGTGAATTCTAACAACATTAATAAGGAAATTGTTGTTCCCACTTTGTGTCCTAATCCTAAGAATTCTTTGGAGAAATCCTTACATTCTCTGGATGTTGTAAGAGCTTTGAAATATTTTGTTGAAGCTACTAAAGATTTCAGGAAGACTTCTCGTCTATTTGTTGTCTTTTCTGATCCTAGAAAAGGTCAGAAAGCTTCTGTCATTTCCTTGGCATCCTGGTTAAAGCTTTTGATTCATCAGGCTTATTTGGAGTCAGGTCAGGCCCTGCCTCAGAGAATCACAACTCATTCTACTAGATCAATTTCCACTTTGTGGGCTTTTAAGAATGAAGCTTCAGTTGATCAGATTTGCAAAGTAGCAACTTGGTCTTCTTTGCATACATTTACTAAATTCTAGCGTTTTGATGTATTTGCCTCTTCGTAAGCAGTTTTTGGTAGAAAAGTTCTTCAGGCAGCTGTTTTAGTTTGATTCCTCTGCTTATGTTTTAAGTTTTTTCTTTTCAATTCTGAGAAAAACTTATTTCTTTCTAATGACAGGGTGAGTTCACGGATCATCATAATTACTATTGGGAATATCACTCCTGGCCTGCAGGAGGAGGCAAAGAGCACCACAGCCAAAGCTGTTAAATACCACTCCCCTTACCCACAATCCCCAGTCATTCTCTTTGCTTGTAGTGCATGGAGGTGGTAAAGTTAGGTGTCTGATTCTTCAATCGAGAGTTTATTATTTTCAGAGCAAGTTTGTTTTGTTTTTTTTCCTGGGGGTTTAGCTGTTTTCCACGTCAGTCTCTTCAGTAGAGCTGTGGTGGCTTTTAAGTTTTTTGGAACTTGGGGGGTATAATCCCCTCTGTGCCTCCCAGGATGTGATGCTGCCCCTTCTTTAGGTTAAAGACTATGTTGGTTTACTTAGTCTTTTTCCTTTGTTTGTAGGTCCATGATAGGAAGGAATCCTTTCAAGCCTGGTGAGCTGCCATTACTGCCTGGCAGTCTGGAGGTAAGTGCTTTCTTTATTTCTCCAACGTTGGTGTGTCCGGTCCACGGTGTCATCCATTACTTGTGGGATATTCTCCTCCCCCACAGGGAAAGGCAAGGAGAGCACACAGCAAGAGCTGTCCATATAGTCCCTCCCAGGCTCCGCCCCCCCGGTCATTCTCCTTGCCGCTCTGAACAAGTAGCATCTCCTCGGGGATGGTGAGGAGTTTGTGGTGTTTAGTTGTAGTTTTTTATTCTTCTATCAAGAGTTTGTTATTTTAATATAGTGCTGGTATGTACTATTTACTCTGAAACAGAAAGAGATGAAGATTTCTGTTTGTGAGAGGATTATGATTTTAGCAGCAGTTACTAAAATCGTTTGCTGTTTCCACACAGGACTGTTGAGATGAGATAACTTCAGTTGGGGGAAACAGTTAGCAGACTCTTCTGCTCAAGGTATGACTAGCCATATTTCTAACAAGACTGTGTAATGCTGGAAGGCTGTCATTTCCCCTCATGGGGATCGGTAAGCCATTTTCTTAGTCTCAAACAGAATAAAGGGCTTATTATGGGCTATAAACTGGTAGACACTTTTAGGGGCTAAATCGATTGCTTTATTTAAGTATTATATGCAGTTTGAAGTTGTATTTCACACTTTTATAACATTGGGGAACGTTTTTAGCACCAGGCACTTGTTAAGACACCTTCCCAGTCAGGAAGGGCCTTTCTCTGTAGTAGGCAGAGCCTCATTTTCGCGCCATTACTGTGCAGTTAATTTTGAGTTCAGTACATGCAGCTGCATGTGTGAGGGTCTGAAATCCACTAAAAACGTTCCTAGAAGGCTTCATTTGGTATCATATACCCCCCTGGGATTGGTGAAGTTGCAGCAAAGGCTGTGGCTGGGACTGTAAGGGGGTTAAAATTAAAAACGGCTCCGGTTTCCACATTTTAAGGGTTAACAGCTTGAAAATTGGGGTGCAATACTTTGAATGTATTAAGACACTGTGGTGAAAATTTGGTAAAGATTGGATAATTCCTTCATAGTTTTTCACATATTCAGTAATAAAGTGTGCCCTGTTTAACATTTAAAGAGACAGTAACGGTTTTGTTTTAAAACGGTTTTTGTGCTTTATTAACCAGTTTAAGCCTGTTTAACATGTCTGTACCTTCAGATAGATCATGTTCTATATGTATGGTAGCCAATGTGGTTCCCCCTTCAAATATGTGTGATAATTGTGCCATAGCGTTCAAACAAAGTAAGGACAGTACTGCCACAGATAATAAAGTTGCCCAAGATGATTCATCAGATGAAGGGAGTAGACATAGTTCTACATCATCTCCTTCTGTGTCTATACCAGTTATGCCTGCGCAGGCGACCCCTAGTACTTCTAGCGCGCCAATGCTTGTTACTATGCAGTAATTGACGGCAGTAATGGATAACTCCATAGCTAATATTTTATCCAAAATGCCAGCATTTCAGAGAAAGCGCGATTGCTCTGTTTTAAACACTGTAGAGCAGGAGGGCGCTGATAATTTTTCTGTCATACCCACACACCAATCTGAAGTGGCAGTGAGGGAGGGTTTGTCAGATGGGGAAATTTCTGATACAGGAAGAATTTCTCAGCAGGCAGAACCTGATGTTGTGACATTTAAATTTAAATTAGAGCATCTCCGCGCATTACTTAAGGAGGTGCTATCTACTCTGGATGATTGTGACAATCTGGTCAACCCAGAAAAATTGTGCAAGATGGACAGTTCCTTGAGGTCCCGGTGCACCCTGATGCTTTTCCGATACCTAAACGGGTGGCGGACATAGTGAATAAGGAGTGGGAGAAGCCAGGCATACCTTTTGTCCCTCCTCCTATATTTAAGAAATTGTTCCCTATGGTCGACCCCAGGAAGGACACATGGCAAACAGTCCCTAAGGTCGAGGGGGAGTTTTCTACTCTAGCCAAGCGCACGACCATTCCTATTGAGGACAATTGTGCTTTTAAAGATCCTATGGATAAAAAATTGGAGGGTTTGCTTAAAAAGATTTTTGTACAGCAAGGTTACCTCCTTCAACCTATTTCGTGCATTATTCCTGTCACTACAGCGGCGTGGTTCTGGTTCGAGGAACTGGAAAAGTCGCTCAGTAGGGAGACTCCGTATGAGGAAGTCATGGACAGAATTTACGCACTTAAGTTAGCTAATTCATTTATTTTAGATGCCGCTTTGCAGTTAGCGAGGTTAGCGGCAAAAAATTCAGGGTTTACAGAGCGTTCTGGCTAAAGTCTTGGTCGGCGGATGTATCTTCCAAGACAAAATTGCTTAATACCCCTTTCAAAGGTAAGACCCCTTTTGGGCCATAATTGAAAGAGATTATTTCAGTCATCACTGGGGGAAAGGGCCATGCCCTCCCACAAGATAAACCTTTCAAGGCTAAGAATAAGTCCAATTTTCGTTCCTTTCGCAATTTCAGGAACGGACCGGCTTCCAACTCGGCAGCCTCTAGACAAGAGGGTAACGCTTCCCAGACTAAACCAGCTTGGAAATCAATGCAAGGCTGGAACAAGGGTAAACAGGCCAAGAAACCTGCTGCTGCTACCAAGACAGCATGAAGAGGTAGCCCCCTAGTAGGGGGCAGACTCTCTCTCTTTGCTCAGGCTTGGGCAAGAGATGTTCAGGATCCCTGGGCACTAGAAATAGTCTCTCAGGGTTATCTTCTAGAATTCAAGGAATTGACCAAGTAAAGAGACAGGCATTCTTGCATTGTGTAGAAGACCTGTTAAAGATGGGAGTGATACTCCCAGTTCCAACTGTGGAACAAGGTCAGGGGTTTTACTCAAATCTGTTTGTAGTTCCCAAAAAAAGAGGGAACTTTCAGACCAATTCTGGATTTAAAAATTCTAAACAAATTTCTCAGAGTGCCATGGTTCAAAATGGAAACTATTCGAACGATTTTACCTACAATCCAGGAGGGTCAATTTATGACTACCGTGGATCTAAAGGATGCGTATCTGCATATTCCACAAAGATCATCATCAGTTCCTAAGGTTCGCCTTTCTGGACAAACATTACCTATTGTGGCTCTCCCATTCGGACTAGCCACTGCTACAAGGATTTTCACAAAGGTGCTCGGGTCCCTTCTAGCGGTTCTAAGACCCAGGGGCATTGCAGTGGCACCTTACTTGGACGACATCCTAATTCAAGCGTCGTCTCTTTCAAAGACAAAGGCTCACACAGACATTGTTCTAGCCTTTCTCAGATCTCACGGGTGGTAGGTGAACATAGAAAAAAGTTCCCCGTCTCCGTCAACAAGAGTCCCTTTCTTGGGAACAATAATAGATTCTTTAGAAATGAAGATTTTCCTGACAGATGTCAGAGAGTCAAAGCTTCTAAACGCTTGTCAAGTTCTTCACTCTGTTCTACGGCCTTCCATAGCTCAGTGCATGGAAGTAGTAGGGTTGATGGTTGCAGCAATGGACATAGTTCCTTTTGCGCGAATTCATCTAAGACCATTACAACTGTGCATGCTCAAACAGTGGAATGGGGACTATACAGACTTGTCTCCAGTGATTCAAGTAGATCAGAAGACCAGAGACTCACTCCGTTGGTGGCTGACTCAGGATCACCTGTCCCAGGGAATGAGCTTCCGCAGACCAGAGTGGATCATTGTCACGACCGACGCCAGTCTATTAGGCTGGGACGCGGTCTGGGATTCCCTGAAAGCTCAGGGTCTATGGTCTTGGGAAGAGTCTCTTCTCCCGATAAACATCCTGGAACTGAGAGCGATATTCAATGCTCTTCGGGCTTGGCCTCAACTAGCAAAGGCCAGATTCATAAGATTCCAATCAGACAACATGACGACTGTTGCTTACTTCATCCATCAGGGGGGAACAAGGAGTTCCCTGGCGATGAGAGAGGTGACCAAGATCATCAAATGGGCGGAGGATCACTCCTACCACCTGTCTGCGATCCACATCCCAGGAGTGGAAAACTGGGAGGCGGATTATCTGAGTCGTCAGACCTTTCATCCGGGGGAGTGGGAACTCCACCCGGAGGTGTTTGCCCAGTTGACCCAATTATGGGGCATTCCAGACATGGATCTGATGGCGTCTCGTCAGAACTTCAAAGTTCCTTGCTACGGGTCCAGATCCAGGGATCCCAAGGCGACTCTAGTGGATGCATTAGTGGCGCCTTGGACTTTCAACCTAGCTTATGCGTTTCCACCGTTCCTTCTCATTCCCAGGCTGGTAGCCAGGATCAAACAGGAGAAGGCCTCTGTGATTTTGATAGCTCCTGCGTGGCCACGCAGGACTTGGTATGCAGACCTGGTGAATATGTCATCGGCTCCACCATGGAAGCTACCTTTGAGACAGGATCTTCTAGTACAAGGTCCATTCGAACATCCAAATCTAGTTTCTCTCCAGCTGACTGCTTGGAAATTGAACGCTTGATTTTGTCTAAGCGTGGGTTTTTGGATTCTGTGATAGATACTCTGGTACAAGCCAGAAAACCTGTGACTAGAAAGATTACCATAAAATATGGAAAAGATATATCTGTTGGTGTGAATCCAAGGGATTCTCATGGAGTAAGATTAAAATTCCTAGGATCCTTTCCTTTCTCCAAGAAGGTTTGGATAAGGGATTATCAGCGAGTTCTCTAAAAGGACAGATTTCTGCTTTATCTGTCTTGTTACACAAACGACTGGCAGCTGTGCCAGATGTTCAAGCTTTTGTTCAGGCTTTGGTCAGGATCAAGCCTGTTTACAGACCCTTGACTCCTCCCTGGAGTCTAAATTTGGTTCTTTCAGTTCTTCAAGGGGTTCCGTTTGAACCCTTACATTCCATAGATATCAAGTTGTTATCTTGGAAAGTTCTGTTTTTGGTTGCTATTCTTCTGCTAGGAGAGTTTCTGAATTATCTGCTCTGCAGTGTAATCCGCCCTATCTGGTGTTCCATTCAGATAAGGTTGTTTTGCGTACTAAACCTGGTTTCCTTCCAAAGGTTGTTTCCAACAAGAATATTAACCAGGAAATAGTTGTGCCTTCTTTGTGTCCGAATCCAGTTTTCAAAGAAGGAACGCTTGTTACACAATTTAGATGTTGTCCGTGCTTTAAGGTTCTATTTAGAAGCAACAAAGGATTCAGACAAACGTCTTCTCTGTTTGTAGTTTATTCTGGCAAGAGGAGAGGTCAAGAAAAGCTACTGTTACCTCTCTTTCCTTTTGGCTGAAAAGCATCATACGATTGGCTTACGGGACTGCCGGACGGCAGCCTCCTGAACGAATCACAGCTCACTCTACTAGGGCTGTGGCTTCCACATGGGCCTTCAAGAACGAGGCTTCTGTTGATCAGATATGTAAGGCAGCGACCTGGTCTTCTCTGCACACTTTGTCCAAATTCTACAAATTTGATACTTTTGCTTCTTCGGAGGCTATTTTTGGGAGAAAGGTTTTGCAAGCCGTGGTGCCTTCTGTTTAGGTAACCTGATTTGCTCCCTCCCTTCATCCGTGTCCTAAAGCTTTGGTATTGGTTCCCACAAGTAATGGATGACACCGTGGACCGGACACACCAATGTTGGAGAAAACAGAATTTATGCTTACCTGATAAATTACTTTCTCCACCGGTGTGTCCGGTCCACGGCCCGCCCTGGTTTTTTAATCAGGTTTGAAGAATTTCTTTCTCTATACACTACAGTCACCACGGCACACTATAGTTTCTCCTTTTTTTCTCGTAACCGTCGGTCGAATGACTGGGGGGGGCGGAGCCTGGGAGGGACTATATGGACAGCTCTTGCTGTGTGCTCTCCTTGCCTTTCCCTGTGGGGGAGGAGAATATCCCACAAGTAATGGATGACACCGTGGACCGGACACACCGTTGGAGAAAGTAATTTATCAGGTAAGCATAAATTCTGTTTTTTTTCTGCTGGGTCAGGAAATTTTTGGCACTTATGGGGTTAATCCTGCTTGTGTGCAGGTGACTTTATTGGCAGTTTTTTTATGTTAGTGGGGCACTGTGTTACTCTGGTGAGGATGGCTCTTTGAGGCATGTTTGTTTTTATGCATTCATAGGCTGCACAGTTATCGTTAACGTTACTTTGGCAGCTTGTTTGTTTTCCCGTTCATTCCTTCTGTTTTTTTTGTGTCAGCTGCGTATTGCGCAGTTTAGTACTATGTCAGTGCGTAATGCCGGGGGGAGGGCACACCCAAGATGGGAGGCGCTTTGTTGGGTGCGTGTTTTTACGCGCTTTCCTATTTGTTTCTACAGAGTTGCCGTAGTGTGCTCTTCCTGTTGCGCAGGGTAAGCCCAGAAGGTTATGCTGAAAGGGTGCTGTATTTTCCTTCCTTAAGTCTGAATTTCAGTTTTGTCTCTGGTTGGAGGGGGTAAGCTTGGCACCTCAGCAAAAGTTATTTGTTGAGGTGTAGAAGTGCTGTTGTTTTTCTGAGTTTTTAAAACAAATAAATTCTGCCCGCTTGTTTGTTTTTTATAAACAACAAAAAAGTAATGAATAAAGAGAAACGTTTATTAATATTTGCAGGTTTTGTCTACCCACATATCCTCTGCTATTTCTGAGGCATTGTCTGCATTTCCTGTGGTACAGGGTAAGGGCAGAAGGATTTTTGACTCTGTTGTAGTTTTATCTAATGTTTCTTCTCACAGGCCTGAGGAAGAAAATATTTCCGTAGCGTCTTAGGTTGAAATTTCAGACTCTGATAGTGTGTCTCCTTTGGCTGATTCTGAGGTTGTTTCTTTCAGATTTAAGCTGGAGCAGCTCCGTTTGTTGATTCTGATTTGACGGTCATTGTTACTCCCAAGAAGGCTAGCAAACTTAATAAATTTTTTGATGTTCCCTCTGTGGCTGAAGTTTTTCCTGTTCCAGATAGGGTCTCCGATATTATTTCAAGGAATGGGAGAAGTCTGGAATTCCTTTTTCTCCTTCTCCTATTTTTAGGAAGATGTTTCCTATTGCAGATTCATTTAAGGAATCATGGCAGACGGTTCCTAAGGTAGAGGGAGCTGTTTATACTTTGGCTAAGAGGACTACTATTCCTATTGAGGATCCTATGGATAAGAAGTTGGAGGATTTGCTTAAAAGGATTTATGTTCACCAGGGGTTTCAATGGCAACCTGCTGTGTGTATTGCCACGATTACTTGTGTGGCTGCTTACTGGTTTGATGCGTTGGCTGATTCTATTCAACAGGATTCTCCTTTGGAAGAAATTATGGATAGAATCCAGGCTTTGAAGTTGGCTAGTTCTTTTATTGCGGACGCCTCCCTTCAGGTTATCAAGTTAGGAGCAAAGATTTTGGGCTTTGCTATTTTGTCTCGCAGGGCTTTATGGTTAAAGTATTGCTCTGCGGACGTTTCCTCTAAATCTAAGCTTTTATCCATTCCTTACAAGGGTAAGACCTTGTTTGGTCCTGTTTTGGCTGAGATTATCTCAGATATTTCTGGTGGGAAGGGTCATTCTCTTCCCCAGGATAGGAGAAATAAAGAGAAGGTTCGTCAGAGTAATTTTTGTTCCTTCTCCGGTAAACTTTCCTCATCCTCCTCTAAACCGGATCAGTCCAAGTCCTCTTGGAGTTCCAATCAGTGGAGCAAGGGAAAGCAGTCTAAGAAGCCTGCCGCGGATTCTAAGTCCGCATGAAGGATCTGCCCCCAATCCGGGAATGGATTGTGTGGGGGGCAGGCTATTTTTGTTTGCTTAAGCCTGGGCAAGGGATGTCCCATATCCTTTGGTGGTAGATATTGTTTCCTAGGGATACAAACTGGAGTCCAAAACTTTTCCTCCCAGGGGCAGGTTTCATCTGTCAAGATTATCTGTAAACCAGATAAACAAAGAGGCATTCTTAAGTTGTGTTTAGGATCTTTCTGACATGGGAATGATTGTCCCTGTTCCAGTTCAGGAGCAGGGTCTAGGGTTTTATTCCAACCTGTTTATCGTTCCCAAAAAAGAGGGAACTTTCAGGCCTATCCTAGATCTCAAGTTAGTAAACAAATTTCTCAAGATGGAAACTATTCGGTCAATTCTTCCGCTGGTTCAAGAGGGTCAGTTCATGACTACAGTAGATCTGAAGGATGCATAGCTACATATTTCCATCCACAAGGATCATCACAAGTTTCTGAGATTTGCTTTTCTAGATCAGCATTTTCAGTTTGTGGCCCTTCTTTTTGGTATTGCAACAGCTCCCAGGGTGTTTTCAAAAGTCCTGGGTGCATTATTGGCAGTTCCCAGACTTCAGGAGGTCGAAGTAGCTTCCTATCTGGACAACATTTTAGTTCAGGCGCCATCTTTTCAACTAGCAAACTCCCACACAGAGTTGTCTTTTCTGCGCTGCTCCCACAGTTGGAAGGTGAATTTAGGAAAAAAGTTCCTTAGTTCCAGCTACAAGAGTGGTTTTCTTGGGAACCATATTAGATTCTCCGGAAATCAAGATTTTTCTGTCAGATGCAAGAAAGTCAAATATGTTAAATTCATGTCTGGCTCTTCAGTCCTCTCCTCGGCCGTCGGTAGCCCAGTGTATGGAGGTTATTGGTCTGATGGTTTCAGTCATGGACATCATTCCGTTTGCTCGGTTCCACTTCAGACCTCTGCAATTATGCATGCTGAGTCAGTGGAACGGCGATTATACGGATCTATCTCCAAGGATTGTTCTAAATCAGGCTGCAAGAGATTATCTTCCGTGGTGGTTGTCTCAAGATCGTCTCTTTCAGAGAACTTGCTTTTGCAGACCTTCCTGGGTGATCGTGACAACGGACGCCAGTTTGCTGGGTTGGGGAGCTGTCTGGGGTTCTCTGAAGGCTCAGGGTCTGTGGACCCGGGAGGAATCGTTTCTTCCTATAAATGTTTTGGAATTGAGGGCAATCTTCAATGCTCTTCTAGCCTGGCCTCAATTAGCTTCTTCCCAGTTTATCAGATTTCAGTTGGACAATATAACATCGGTGGCTTACATCAATCATCAAGGGGGAACCCGGAGTCCCTTGGCGATGAGGGAGGTAGCCAGGATTATTCAGTGGGCAGAGGCTCACAATTGCTGTCTGTCTGCGATCCACATCCCAGGGGTGGACAATTGGGAAGCAGATTTTCTAAGCAGACAGACGTTTCATCCGGTGGAGTGGGATCTTCATCCGGAGGTGTTTTCCAGTTTGATTCTCAGATGGGGTCAACCGGAATTGGATCTCATGGCATCTCGTCACAATGCCAAGCTTCCGATCTACGGATCGAGGTCAAGGGATCCTCAAGCTGTTCTAATAGATGCTCTGGCAGTTCCTTGGAAGTTCAGTCTGGCATACGTATTTCCCCCGTTTGCCCTTCTTCCTCGGGTCATTGCCAGGATCAGGCAGGAGAGGGTGTCAGTGATTCTCATTGCACCGGCCTAGCCTCGCAGGATCTGGTACGCAGATCTGGTGGAAATGTCATTGTCTCCTCCATAGAATCTTCCATTAAGGAAGGACCTTCTACTTCAAGGGCCCTTCCTTCATCCAAATCTAGTTTCTCTGAAGCTGACTGCTTGGAGATTGAACGCTTGATTCTCTCTAAGTGTGGTTTTTCTGAGTCAGTTATTAAGACTTTGATTCAGGCGCGTAAGCCAGTCACTAGAAAGATTTATTACAAGATATGGTGTAAATATCTGTATTGGTGCGAATGTTAGGGCTACTCTCTGAGTAGAGTTATCATTCCTAGGATTTTGTCTTTCCTCCAGGAGGGTCTGGAGGAAGGTTTGTCTGATAGTACCCTGAAGGGTCAAATTTCTGCTTTATCTATTTTGTTACATAAACGTTTGGCGGATGTGCCCGATGTTCAGTCTTTTTGTCAGGCCCTGGTAAGGATTCCGCCTATGGTTAAGTTTGTAACTCCTCCTTGGAGCCTTAATTTAGTTCTGAGAGTTCTTCAACAGGCTCCGTTTGAGCCAATGCATTCTTTGGATATCAAGTTGCAAGGTTTTGTTTTTGATTGCTATCTCTTCGGCTCGAAGAGTTTCAGAGTTTTCTGCGCTGCAGTGTGAGTCTCCTTTCCTTATTTTTCATTCAGATAAAGTTGTACTTCGTACTGCTTTAGGTTTTCTTCCCAAGGTTGTTTCTGATAAGAATATTAATCAAGAGATTGTTGTTCCTTCTTTGTGTCCTAATCCTTCTTCTCATAAGGAACGTTTGTTGCACAATTTGGATGTAGTTCGTACTTTGAAATTTTATTTGCAGGCGACTAAGGATTTTCGCCAGTCTTCTTCTTTATTTGTTATTTTCTCTGGAAAGCGTAAGAGTCAGAAAGCTATGGCTACTTCTCTTTCTTGTTGGTTGAGGAGTGTTATTCGTTTGGCATATGAGACTGCTGGTCAGCAGCCTCCTGAGAAAATTACGACTCATTCTACGAGGGCTGTTTCTTCTACTTGGGCTTTCAAAAATGGTGCTTCTGTGGATCAGATTTGCAAGGCTGCCACTTGGTCATCTTTATACACTTTTTCAAAATTTTATAAATTTGATACTTTTGTTTCTGCTGAGGCTGTTTTTGGGAGAAAGCAGTAGTGCCTTCTGTTTAGGCTAACTGTCTGGCCCTCCCTTATCATCCGTGTCCTCTAGCTTGGGTATTGATTCTTAATAGTAATTATGATGATCCGTGGACTCACCGTGTCATTAGAAAGAAAATGAAATTTATTCTTACCTGATAAATTTGTTTCTTTCTTGACACGGTGAGTCCGCGGCCCTCCCTGTTTTTTCAGACAGTTTATTTTTTCATAAACCTCAGGCACCTCTGCACCTTTTATTACTTTTCTTTCTCCTTTCCCTCTGGTCGAATGACTGGGGATTGTGGGTAAGGGGAGTGGTATTTAACAGCTTTGGCTGTGGTGCTCTTTGCCTCCTCCTGCAGGCCAGGAGTGATATTCCCAATAGTAATTATGATGATCCGTGGACTCACCGTGTCAAGAAAGAAACAAATTTATCAGGTAAGAATAAATTTCATTTTTTTTGGATGTGGATTTAATTTTTTCAGCAGAAAATGGCTGTTTTTATTTTTATCCCTCCCTCTCTAATGACTCTTCTGTGGAGTTCCACATCTTGGGTATTACTATCCCATACGTCACTAGCTCATGGACTCTTGCCAATTGCATGAAAGAAAAGATAATTTATGTAAGAACTTACCTGATAAATTCATTTATTTCATATTGGCAAGAGTCCATGAGACCCACCCTTTTTATGGTGGTTATGTTTTTTTGTATAAAACACAATTATATTTCCAGTTCATTTTTTTGATACTTTTTACTCCTTTTTCTATCACCCCACTACTTGGCTATTCGTTAAACTGAATTGTGGGTGTGGTGAGGGGTGTATTTAGAGGCATTTTGAGGTTTGGGAAACTTTGCCCCTCCTAGTAGGATTGTATATCCCATACATCACAAGCTTATGGACTCTTGCCAATATGAAAGAAATGAATTTATCAGGTAAGTTCTTACATAAATTATGTTATTTATTCCTATATCGTACCACATCAGTGCAATTTAAATATAATGTATACGGTTTGGGTTTATTGAAGAGGTTTAAGGGGACATTGTGTAATAATAAAATGTTTGATTTGTGTTGAACTATTAAAGGGACAGTCAACACCAGAATTGTCAACTGACACACATTTCGATTGGATGTTCACTGGAATTGTCATAAAAAAAAAAAAAGAGTTCATCCATGTGGGCCGGCATAACATTGTAATAGAAGCATTACTATATGCACTAATTTAATTCTTTCACGGATGGATTTAAAACAAAAAAAATGTACACATATACTTTTTTTAATGGCAAAGATTTCATTTATGGTATTTGATTATTTAAAGTTTACCATCACTTTAAGTCTTGGTATATGTGTTTAACCCATGCAAAATACATAGTCAAAGTTGTGCACTTGGTGTCTTCCCATTTACTAGCCCACATAATGGCTGGTGATTGGTGGATGCATTTGCAGCTTCTGATTGGCTCACGGGCCACATACTGCTTAGGACTGACAATACACTGCACCTTATAGAGCAACTTTGCAGAGGTTAAAGTCAGAATGAGTGTTTGGTTAATAATCAAATGTTCTAATTAAACCATTTCATTAATACAATAGAATGCCCCTTTAACATTACTTTTGATAGAAAGCATTGTATAAACAATGATTACAATTGCTGTTTATTCTAGGTGTACAAGGATGACAAAGTTGTGGTAATCAAAGACAAATACCCAAAGGCACGTCACCACTGGTTGGTTTTGCCATGGGAATCCATCTCCAGCTTGAAGGTGTTAAGTGCGGAACATCTTGACTTGCTGCAACATATGCACCAGATAGGCGGGAAAATGACACAGGAGCAATCGGACCTCAAAGGCGCAAGGTTCAGATTAGGTTACCACGCTATTCCAAGCATGAGGTGAGCAATCTCAATTTTTTAATTATTATTTTGTTTTTAACAATTGATGCTTTCAGTTCTCACTCTTTATACCCTTTATTCTCTCCTATCCACATATTTGTTTTGTTGATCTCCTTTTAGAATCACTTTGCCATGTCACTTATTTCAGCAACTCAAGTTGTGATGCTGAAATTGTATTTATTTATCAGTAATTTTTTTTGGTTTTTCATTATTGACTAAGATCTGACATTAACATTTGCATTACATTGTCCCATTTGTTCAGTCAAAATGTTGAGGAATTTATAGATTGAGTTAGCCAGAATCAGGTTGTACTAACCACAGTTTATCCACAACATAACATTAGTTAACGGGACATTAACCTAAACACTAAATATGTTTCATGCACCTCTCTCCATTGGTGCTGCAATTTATTTATGCTTTTCAACAAAGAATACATAGAGAAGGAAGCAAATTAGATAATAGAAGTAAATTGGAAAGTTTTTTTAAAATTAGTATGCTCTTTCTGAATTGTGAAATGTAATGTTTCATGTCCCTTTAAATAGATGTTCAAGCCATTTTGATTTATTTATCAGAAATTCATCACTTTATTGTAAAAGCACACAAAATAAATGTTTAAAAAATATTTAAAACGTATTTTGCTAGTATATATTAAATATAAATGACATATCAAGCAATGACTGTGCAGCATGTAGGGACATCGAGTATCTGGAAAAGTAGTGTGAAAAATTAATAATAAACATATAATTAAAAAAAATTCACTTTGCATAATTAAACTTTTCATGGTAAGTTACACTTTTATCCCTCTAAAGTTTGAACTTGCACCAAATACTTGACGGTGACATAGTGACACCAAATACTACAGTATCCATGTGTGTGTGGCCCTAATCCCTCATAAGTAATAATAATAATCTTAACATGAAGCAGGAGATGTATAGGCAACTAAGGACTCTTGTGTTTTTTCTTTCCAGCCACGTTCATCTGCATGTCATCAGCCAAGACTTTGATTCACCTTGTCTAAAAAATAAAAAACATTGGAACTCCTTCACTACTGATTATTTCATAGAATCTGAAGGTAAAAATCCATTTGTGCCAAGTATTTTTCACCCTAATTTGGATTTGAAAGTCTGATGTTTTATACTTATTTAATTTTCTTTGTAGACTTCTTCAGTTCTGATTCTGCCAGTTATATATTGCTCATTGTGTACTTTATCTACCACGTATGCTCAACGGCTAGTGCGTTGTATGTATTACTGTTCATATACAATAGCTGGCTTAGAAATACCCACTGAAAATATTAACCCTTTCACTACTGAGCTGTAGCAGGTGTTAGGTTCTTGCACTTATATTTAAATATGTAACCACCTTTATTAAGATTAAACAATTACGTTGGAAATAAACACTAAGCAGTTTTTATATGTCAGGATTTAATCAGCTTGTGAATTAACAGTAGAACAAATTGTTTTCAAAAACATTAATACTGTGAGAATGTACTTAAGAAAGATATGTTGATAAAATGCATTTCTAAATGTGGGCAATATCCTTTGTAAAACTTTAAGTAGCCTCTTGGATGTCAAAGACATTCTGGATACAAAGTTATAACTCTTAATTTGCTATAATAATGGAATGCTTCTATCAAGTACCATCTCGCTGGCATTTACCTCAGATTAAACTCAAGTTTTTTTCATAGGAGCCTTTAATAAATGCAAAAGGAGAATTATTTTGTACATGTGATGTGCCTGTCCCATAATTTAAACTTTCTGTCGGTAGTACACAAAGTCATTATCCAACATTTCAACTGTTACGTAAAGGAATAGTCTAGTCAAAATTAAACTTTCATTAATCAGATAGACATGCAATTTTAAGCAACTTCTCAATTCTTCTTTGTTCTCTTGGTATCTTTATTTGAAAAGCAAGATTGTAAGCATAGAAGCCGGCCCGTTTTTGGTTCAGCTTCTGGGTAGCACTTTCTGATTGGTGTCTAAATGTAGCCACCAATCAGCAAGTGCTACCCAGGTTCTAAACCAAAAATGGGCTGGCTAATAAGCTTACATTCAAATAAAGATACCAAGAGAACGAAGATAAATTTATATTAGGAGTAAATTAGAAAGTTGTTTAAACTAGTTGCATGCTCTAGCTGAATCATGAAAGTTTATTTTTGACTAGACTATTCCTTTAACTACCTGACAATGGGAAACCCTGGATAAACCTTCCAAAAACAACAAATATTCTATCTAAATTTGGCTTGTGGCAAGGAGGGGACTAGCTAAATGCTGGAAATTCCCTGTCCCTTCTGGCAAATGTAGTAAAAAAAAAATCAACTCCCAGTATCTCATAGCAGAAATATCTGCCCACATTGATAAAATGGAATACATTTTTGTCAATGTTGCCATAGAAGTAGGTCTACTTAGCCCACGAATCGAATAGAAGATTTTCATATCTCCACTAAAGAAAGAGCTGTTTGAACCAGTCTACAAATGAGTACACAGATAGGTATATTCCCTTACTGATTTTCTTCCCATGTACTTTAATCTATACTAGTAATATGTGTCACTAGTACATGATACTTGATATTGTCAATATTTTTTCCCCTGCAACTTTATTCAACCAGATATCCTTAAATCTTACTGTGATTATTATGATTGGTAAAAAGCGATATTACTATTTTGATTTGAAAGAACAGCTGTTTGTAAGATTTGTTTTTTTTCTCAAAAGTATTAAAGGGACACTGAACCCAATTTTTTTCTTTCGTGATTCAGATAGAGCATGAAATTTTAAGCAACTTTCTAATTTACTCCTATTATCAAATTTTCTTCATTCTCTTGGTATCTTTATTTGAAATGCAAGAATGTAAGTTTATATGCTGGCCCATGTATGGTGAACAACCTGGGTTGTCCTTGCTGATTGGTGGATAAATTCATCCACCAATAAAAGCATGCTGTCCAGAGGTCTGAACCAAAAAAAACCTTAGATGCCTTCTTTTTCAAATAAAGATAGCAAGAGAACGAAGAAAAATTGGTAATAGGGGTAAATTAGAAAGTTGCTTAAAACTGCATGCTCTATCTGATTCACAAAAGAAAAAATTTGGGTTCAGTGTCCCTTTAAACATTTAAAAATGTTAAAAACAAATAATGAGCTACTGGGTAAAATGGAGCAGTATTGTTTACTAATTTAATTTATATGTAATGTCTTGAGGGGAGCATGTGCTGAAACAGAATTTCACAACATTTTTTTATTTATTTTTTTAGATTTTGAAGGGACTGAAGGTATATAAAATGTTTAGCTGCATTGGAATCTTTAGTAATTAATAAGTCTGTCACCCAACCGCTCAAGGCATTTCTCCCTCAAAACTGTTAGTGGGTGGTTCAGCGAGTCAGAAACCATATTGCCTGCCCGCTGACACAAAGTAGAGCGTGTCGATGTCACATCCTCAGGACTTTAGATGAGAAATCAGATGCTCATTAAGTCCTAGTGGCACCAGCACTGTCTGACAGAAAAAAACACTTCCATTGCAATTCACTATTTTTTTTAAGGTAATGGGTCACTATGCACGTGTACACAGGAGCACACTCTGCTTCGGTTCAATAGTGCAGGCAGTACAGCTTCTGATTGGCTGTACTGCCCACTGATAGTTTAGAGAAAAAGACCCCAATCAGTTGGGTGGCATGCTAGGTATGTAAAGAAACAGGTGTTTTTTTCCCAAAACATTACTATTGATAAACATTCCTTATTAAAGGGACATAAAACAAGTTGGGATAGAGACAAAATATAATATGTACTTTAATTACTTTACCTGCAAATTTATACTGCAGTGCCTCACCATTGTGCAGCTCTAACTCCCCCCACACAATTCCTTTTATGGCTGCATATATATCCACTATTGATATGGTAGAATGCAAGACTAACGCTCATTATCTGCTGGAGCATGCACAGAAGCAAATAAGCTGCTGTGAACTCATTTAAAATACAATGCCTGTGTTTTTGTGTGTACACAAAGTGATAACATAATGAGTTATGATATTACCTGAAGCTCAGCCCATTGTAATAGGCTGTGGTTTAAAAGCACAAAACCAGCTAATTCATATACACAAATAAACCTGAAAATGCTATTTCTCATACATTTTATACTCTGCAGCTGGTATAACAAGTCATTAAAAATACATTAATATTAAAACAATTTTACAGAGTACTGTCCCTTTAAACAATGATAAGTGGGAAGGGGGGGGGTGGATCGGTGTACTCCAGAAAGCACAGCTATGCAAGTCATTTTGCTTATTTTTGAAAATTATTTCTTTCATGTAATTAGCAAGAGTCCATGAGCTAGTGACGTATGGGATATACATTCCTACCAGGAGGGGCAAAGTTTCCCAAACCTCAAAATGCCTACAAATACACCCCTCACCACCCCCACAATTCAGTTTTACAAACTTTGCCTCCGATGGAGGTGGTGAAGTAAGTTTGTGCTAGATTCTACGTTGATATGCGCTCCGCAGCAAGTTGGAGCCCGGTTTTCCTCTCAGCGTGCAGTGAATGTCAGAGGGATGTGAGGAGTATTGCCTATTTGAATGCAGTGATCTCCTTCTAAGGGGTCTATTTCATAGGTTCTCTGTTATCGGTCGTAGAGATTCATCTCTTACCTCCCTTTTCAGATCGACGATATACTCTTATATATACCATTACCTCTGCTGATTCTCGTTTCAGTACTGGTTTGGCTATCTACTATATGTAGATGAGTGTCCTGGGGTAAGTAAGTCTTATTTTTTGTGACACTCCTAGCTATGGTTGGGCACTTTGTTTATAAAGTTCTAAATATATGTATTCAAACATTTATTTGCCTTGACTCAGAATGTTCAACTTTCCTTATTTTTTCAGACAGTCAGTTTCATATTTGGGATAATGCATTTTAATTTAACATTTTTCTTACCTTAAAATTTGACTTTTTCCCTGTGGGCTGTTAGGCTCGCGGGGGCTGAAAATGCTTCATTTTATTGCGTCATTCTTGGCGCGGACTTTTTTGGCGCAAAAATTCTATTTCCGTTTCCGGCGTCATACGTGTCGCCGGAAGTTGCGTCACTTTTTGACGTTATTTTGCGCCAAAAATGTCGGCGTTCCGGATGTGGCGTCATTTTTGGCGCCAAAAAGCATTTAGGCGCCAAATAATGTGGGCGTCTTATTTGGCGCGAAAAAATATGGGCGTCACTCTTGTCTCCACATTATTTCAGTTTCATTTTTTATTGCTTCTGGTTGCTAGAAGCTTGTTCTTTGGCATTTTTTCCCATTCCTGAAACTGTCATTTAAGGAATTTGATCAATTTTGCTTTATATATATGTTGTTTTTTCTCTTACATATTGCAAGATGTCTCACGTTGCATCTGAGTCAGAAGATACTACAGGAAAATCGCTGTCAAGTGCTGAATCTACCAAAGCTAAGTGTATCTGCTGTAAACTTTTGGTAGCTATTCCTCCAGCTGTTGTTTGTATTGATTGTCATGACAAACTTGTTAAAGCAGATAATATTTCCTTTAGTAAAGTACCATTGCCTGTTGCAGTTCCTTCAACATCTAAGGTGCAGAATGTTCCTGATAATATAAGAGATTTTGTTTCTGAATCCATAAAGAAGGCTATGTCTGTTATTTCTCCTTCTAGTAAACATAAAAAATCTTTTAAAACTTCTCTCCCTACAGATGAATTTTTAACTGAACATCATCATTCTGATTCTGATGATTCCTCTGGTTCAGAGGATTCTGTCTCAGAGGTTGATGCTGATAAATCTTCATATTTATTTAAAATGGAATTTATTCGTTCTTTGCTTAAAGAAGTTCTAATTGCTTTAGAAATAGAGGATTCTGGTCCTCTTGATACTAAATCTAAACGTTTAAATAAGGTTTTTAAAACTCCTGTAGTTATTCCAGAAGTTTTTCCTGTCCCTGATGCTATTTCTGCAGTAATTTCCAAAGAATGGGATAATTTGGGTAATTCATTTACTCCTTCTAAACGTTTTAAGCAATTATATCCTGTGCCGCCTGACAGATTAGAATTTTGGGACAAGATCCCTAAAGTTGATGGGGCTATTTCTACCCTTGCTAAACGTACTACTATTCCTACGTCAGATGGTACTTCGTTTAAGGATCCTCTAGATAGGAAAATGGAGTCCTTTCTAAGAAAAGCTTATCTGTGTTCAGGTAATCTTCTTAGACCTGCTATATCTTTGGCTGATGTTGCTGCAGCTTCAACTTTTTGGTTGGAAACTTTAGCGCAACAAGTAACACATCGTGATTCTCATGATATTATTATTCTTCTTCAACATGCTAATAATTTTATCTGTGATGCCATTTTTGATATTATCAGAGTTGATGTCAGGTTTATGTCTCTAGCCATTTTAGCTAGAAGAGCTTTATGGCTTGAAACTTGGAATGCTGATATGGCTTCTAAATCAACTTTACTTTCCATTTCTTTCCAGGGTAACAAATTATTTGGTTCTCAGTTGGATTCCATTATTTCAACTGTTACTGGTGGGAAAGGAACTTTTTTACCACAGGATAAAAAATCTAAAGGTAAAAACAGGGCTAATAATCGTTTTCGTTCCTTTCGTTTCAACAAAGAACAAAAGCCTGATCCTTCATCCTCAGGAGCAGTTTCAGTTTGGAGACCATCTCCAGTCTGGAATAAATCCAAGCCAGCTAGAAAGGCAAAGCCTGCTTCTAAGTCCACATGAAGGTGCGGCCCTCATTCCAGCTCAGCTGGTAGGGGGCAGGTTACGTTTTTTCAAGGATATTTGGATCAATTCTGTTCACAATCTTTGGATTCAGAGCATTGTTTCAGAAGGGTACAGAATTTGTTTCAAGTTGAGACCTCCTGCAAAGAGATTTTTTCTTTCCCGTGTCCCAGTAAATCCAGTAAAAGCTCAAGCATTTCTGAAATGTGTTTCAGATCTAGAGTTGACTGGAGTAATTATGCCAGTTCCAGTTCCGGAACAGGGGATGGGGTTTTATTCAAATCTCTTCATTGTACCAAAGAAGGAGAATTCCTTCAGACCAGTTCTGGATCTAAAAATATTGAATCGTTATGTAAGGATACCAACGTTCAAGATGGTAACTGTAAGGACTATCTTACCTTTTGTTCAGCAAGGGAATTATATGTCCACAATAGATTTACAGGATGCATATCTGCATATTCCGATTCATCCAGATCACTATCAGTTTCTGAGATTCTCTTTCCTAGACAAGCATTACCAGTTTGTGGCTCTGCCGTTTGGCCTAGCTACAGCTCCAAGAATTTTTACAAAGGTTCTCGGTGCCCTGCTGTCTGTAATCAGAGAACAGGGTATTGTGGTATTTCCTTATTTGGACGATATCTTGGTACTTGCTCAGTCTTTACATTTAGCAGAATCTCATACGAATCGACTTGTGTTGTTTCTTCAAGATCATGGTTGGAGGATCAATTTACCAAAAAGTTCTTTGATTCCTCAGACAAAGGTAACCTTTCTGGGTTTCCAGATGGATTCAGTGTCCATGACTCTGTCTTTAACAGACAAGAGACGTTTAAAATTGATTACAGCTTGTCGAAACCTTCAGTCACTATCATTCCCTTCGGTAGCCTTATGCATGGAAATTCTAGGTCTTATGACTGCTGCATCGGACGCGATCCCCTTTGCTCGTTTTCACATGCGACCTCTTCAGCTCTGTATGCTGAAGCAATGGTGCAAGGATTACACGAAGATATCTCAATTAATATCTTTAAAACCGATTGTTCGACACTCTCTAACATGGTGGACAGATCACCATCGTTTAATTCAGGGGGCTTCTTTTGTGCTTCCGACCTGGACTGTAATTTCAACAGATGCAAGTCTCACAGGTTGGGGAGCTGTGTGGGGATCTCTGACGGCACAAGGAGTTTGGGAATCTCAGGAGGTGAGATTACCGATCAATATTTTGGAACTCCGTGCAATTTTCAGAGCTCTTCAGTTTTGGCCTCTTCTGAAGAGAGAATCGTTCATTTGTTTTCAGACAGACAATGTCACAACTGTGGCATACATCAATCATCAAGGAGGGACTCACAGTCCTCTGGCTATGAAAGAAGTATCTCGAATTTTGGTTTGGGCGGAATCCAGCTCCTGTCTAATCTCTGCGGTTCATATTCCAGGTGTAGACAATTGGGAAGCGGATTATCTCAGTCGCCAAACGTTGCATCCGGGCGAATGGTCTCTTCACCCAGAGGTATTTCTTCAGATTGTTCAAATGTGGGAACTTCCAGAAATAGATCTGATGGCGTCCCATCTAAACAAGAAACTTCCCAGGTATCTGTCCAGATCCCGGGATCCTCAGGCGGAGGCAGTGGATGCATTATCACTTCCTTGGAAGTATCATCCTGCCTATATCTTTCCGCCTCTAGTTCTTCTTCCAAGAGTAATCTCCAAGATTCTGAAGGAATGCTCGTTTGTTCTGCTGGTAGCTCCGGCATGGCCTCACAGGTTTTGGTATGCGGATCTTGTCCGGATGGCCTCTTGCCAACCGTGGACTCTTCCGTTAAGACCAGACCTTCTGTCACAAGGTCCTTTTTTCCATCAGGATCTGAAATCCTTAAATTTAAAGGTATGGAGATTGAACGCTTGATTCTTGGTCAAAGAGGTTTCTCTGACTCTGTGATTAATACTATGTTACAGGCTCGTGAATCTGTATCTCGAGAGATATATTATAGAGTCTGGAAGACTTATATTTCTTGGTGTCTTTCTCATCATTTTTCCTGGCATTCTTTTAGAATACCGAGAATTTTACAGTTCCTTCAGGATGGTTTAGATAAGGGTTTGTCTGCAAGTTCTTTGAAAGGACAAGTCTCTGCTCTTTCTGTTCTTTTTCACAGAAAGATTGCTATTCTTCCTGATATTCATTGTTTTGTACAAGCTTTGGTTCGTATAAAACCTGTCATTAAGTCAATTTCTCCTCCTTGGAGTTTGAATTTGGTTCTGGGAGCTCTTCAAGCTCCTCCGTTTGAACCTATGCATTAATTGGACATTAAATTACTTTCTTGGAAAGTTTTGTTCCTTTTGGCCATCTCTTCTGCCAGAAGAGTTTCTGAATTATCTGCTCTTTCTTGTGAGTCTCCTTTTCTGATTTTTCATCAGGATAAGGCGGTGTTGCGAACTTCTTTTGAATTTTTACCTAAAGTTGTGAATTCCAACAACATTAGTAGAGAAATTGTGGTTCCTTCATTATGTCCTAATCCTAAGAATTCTAAGGAGAAATCGTTGCATTCTTTAGATGTTGTTAGAGCTTTGAAATATTATGTTGAAGCTACGAAATCTTTTCGTAAGACTTCTAGTCTATTTGTTATCTTTTCCGGTTCTAGAAAAGGCCAGAAAGCTTCTGCCATTTCTTTGGCATCTTGGTTGAAATCTTTAATTCATCTTGCCTATGTTGAGTCGGGTAAAACTCCGCCTCAGAGAATTACAGCTCATTCTACTAGGTCAGTTTCTACTTCCTGGGCGTTTAGGAATGAAGCTTCGGTTGACCAGATCTGCAAAGCAGCTACTTGGTCCTCTTTGCATACTTTTACTAAATTCTACCATTTTGATGTATTTTCTTCTTCTGAAGCAGTTTTTGGTAGAAAAGTACTTCAGGCAGCGGTTTCAGTTTGAATCTTCTGCTTATGTTTTTCGTTAAACTTTATTTTGGGTGTGGATTATTTTCAGCAGGAATTGGCTGTCTTTATTTTATCCCTCCCTCTCTAGTGACTCTTGTGTGGAAAGATCCACTTCTTGGGTAGTCATTATCCCATACGTCACTAGCTCATGGACTCTTGCTAATTACATGAAAGAAAACATAATTTATGTAAGAACTTACCTGATAAATTCATTTCTTTCATATTAGCAAGAGTCCATGAGGCCCGCCCTTTTTTTGTGGTGGTTATGATTTTGTATAAAGCACAATTATTCCAATTCCTTATTTTATATGCTTTCGCACTTTTTTATCACCCCACTTCTTGGCTATTCGTTAAACTGAATTGTGGGTGTGGTGAGGGGTGTATTTGTAGGCATTTTGAGGTTTGGGAAACTTTGCCCCTCCTGGTAGGAATGTATATCCCATACGTCACTAGCTCATGGACTCTTGCTAATATGAAAGAAATGAATTTATCAGGTAAGTTCTTACATAAATTATGTTTTTAAATACTTGGCAGCAATTTTTAAACAAATTTGTTATGCAAACTATTTTTACTTAATTAGCCCTTTTAGAATATGCACAGATCTCAACATGTTTTATGGCACTTTAACTTTGAGGATTAAAATAGGTTTACTGTCCCTTTTAACTTTGAGGATTAAAATAGGTTTACTGTCCCTTTAACTTTGAACCATTTTCCCCAGTTAATAAAGAATTAGGAAGCAATATAGACACTGGTTTCTTGCCTGCTGTCAGTATCTATGTTTAATTACTATTTTCTTCTTTTCAGATGTCATTGAGATGATTAAGACAAAGGGCAAAGTATTTGTCAAAGATGGAATGTCGGAGCTTTTAAAATTACCTCTTCAGTGTCACGTTTGCAAACAACAACAATCAACTATCCCGCAGTTAAAAGAGCATCTGAAGAAACATTCGACGCAATTTCTATGAAACTATTGGTTGTGTTACAGCCTTTGATTCACACAGTAACATTACACGACGACTGAAACCTAACAAAATTCATTCTGTTACAGGTATATGAAATGCAATTTTCATTATCAAATCAAAAAACATTTTTTGTTATTAATGTTTTAATTACGTTCCTGTGTAAAATAAAACTCCTTTTTGTTTTCATGTCTGTGCATTTACTTCACTTTTTAATTAAAAAAATAATTGTTAGTCTTTATAATGGTTGCTATTTCAAATTAAGGGGATACCAAACCCACAGTTTTTCTTTTATAATTCGGAGAGAGCAAGCAATTTTAAGCAACTTTCTAATTTACTCCTATTATCATTTTTTATTTGTTCTCCTTGTATCTTTATTTGAAAAAGCAGGAATGAAAGCTTAGGAGCCGGCCCATTTTTGGTTCAGCACCCTGGATAGAACTTGCTGATTGGTGGCTTCATTTAGCCGGCAAGCGCTACCCAGGTGCTGAACGAGCTGTAGTAATAACTAGACAAGTGTAATGGCTGGTTAATTATTGGGCGCTCGCAATCGGGCAAATTTGCTCGTTTGCAGGCGCACAATAATTCAGTGCTCCACTTAAAATCTGGCCCATAGTGTTATTCTAATTTACGTTGTGATTTCATAAATTTAACTTTGCTATATAGTTAGCAAAAATATTATTGTGGTGCCCAAAATGGCTTTGTTTAGCTATGGGAGCCTAAACCCAAATTTTTTCTTTTTTTCTTTCATGATTCAGATCATGATTTTAAGCAACTTTCTAATTTACTCCTATTATCATTTTTTATCCATTCTCTTGCTATCTTTATTTGAAAAGCAAGAATGTAAGTTTAGAAGCCGGATCATTTTTGGTTCACAACCTGGGTTGTGCTTACTGATTGGTGGCTTAAGGCACCCGCCAATAGACAAGTGCTGTCCTGGGTGCTAAACCAAAAATTGTCTGGCTCCTTAGCTTAGATGCCTTCTTTTTCAAATAAAGATAGCAAGAGAACGAAAACATTTTTATAATAGGAGTAAATTAGAAAGTTGCTTAAAATTCCATGCTCTATCTGAATCATGAAAGAAAAAAATTGGGTTTAGTGTCCCTTTAAAGGGACATGAAACACAAAATGTTTCTTTCATGATTAAGGAAGAACATACAATTTTAAACAACTTTCCAGTTTACTTCTATTGTCAAATTTGCTTCATTCTCTTGGTATCATTTGTTGAAGGAGCAGCAATGCACTACTGGTTTCTAACTAAACACATGGGTGACCAATCAGCAGCTATAATCTAGGTTCTTTGTTGCTCCTGAGCTTTCCTAGATACATCTTTCAGCAAAGGATAACAAGAGAAGGAAGCAAATGAAATAGAAGTAAATTGGAAAGTTGTTTAACCACTTAATGACCACAATATACCCTGTATGTCACTGGTCATTAAAGTTTTTTTCAGGACATAATAGCACAAGTCTAGCAAGAGGACGCTATTAATACCCTCCCTCCAGCAGGCTTTGTGGAATAGAGCAGTCTCAACTCTGGTGGCAAGACCGCGCTATAAAACAATCAAGTCCCAAAAAAAGGCCAGCGACATACAGGGTACGTCGCTGGTCCTTAAGGGGTTAAAATTGTATGCTCTGTCTAAATCACGAATGTCTAATGACTTTACTGTCCCTTTAAAGCTTGAGGGACACGTATGTCTCGTATTATATTTACTTTGTTCTATGTTAATTTAAGAGGTGAGTTAGTATAATTTAAAAGTTGTTGTTTTTCCTAGTCTATTGAAGAGATTACTTACACTTCTTACAGATGGGACTTCACATAGTGGTCTAAATATCTGTTTCATACTATAGTATTTTATGAAGCCCATATTTGACCCTCTATACATACATATATTTTCCTCCTGTTAGAATGTTTATTTAATTTTTTTTATACTTACTTGCAACCACCTTAGTATTGGGAGGTACAAACCTGAGGTTTGTCTAGTTTTTGTTAACATATTTATTACAGACATTATTTAGAGTATAAGATCACTGTCTACATCAGGACATGTGCTGCTGCAGTATTAATTATTGTGCACAGTTGTCATTTTCTTTTATGGTTCAGATATATCATACATTTTTAAACAACTTTCCAATTTATTTCACGTATTAATTTCCCTTCATTCTCTTGGTATCTTTTATTGAAGGAGCAGCAATGCATTCCTGGCTAGCTGAACACATTTGTAAGCCAATGAAAATGGGCATACAAGTTCAGCCACCAATCAGTAGCTAGCTCCAAGCTACTGAGACTATCTAGATATGCTTTTTAACAAAGCATATCAAGAAAATTAACCAAATTAGATGATAAAAGTAAACTGGAAAGTTGTTTAAAAGTGTATGCTCTCTAAATGAATCATGAAAGAAAGTTTTTAGGTTTCATGTCCATTTAACCTGTTTGTAATTGTATTTTGCAATGACTACATCAAGATATGTGCTTCTGCAGAACTCTTAATCATAGTGAAAAGTTTCTATTTGTGACAATATTGTGTTCCTTAACATTTCTGTAATTGTATTTGTGCAACCTCAATAAAAACAAAACAGTAACGAAATTCCAGAATGCTGGAACAATCCATACATATAGCCTGATTTTAATTAACCTACACTTGTTGTTACATAGGCTAATGGATATGTGACATGAACATATATTATATACAATTATGATATATTTTTAAAATTCTACGTTGCCTACGCTCATCTTTTGTTAACACTTTATTTTGTTATATACAATGAAAAAAATATTTGTGTAAAAATATAAAAAGCAAAATCAAACGTTTGAAAACATTTTATTTAATATAATAGCTGTAAAATGTCTACAAAAAATTGTAGAAACCACATGGGATTTCAAAGAGCAGACTCCATGCAAAATAAAGATTGATATACACAATAGTAGAAATAAAAGCAGTGATTTTAGACATATGCATTATTTCTGCATTTGTTATTCATTAGTGAAATGAAAGCCATATATGGTCAAGGTCTGCAGTATTCTGCTCATTTCAGCACTGGATTTATTAGAGTAAAAATGCAACACACAAATATGTGAACAGATTTTTTTGTGTGTTGTGTTTTTTACTCTAATAAACCTGGTGCCAAAATGAGCCAAATACAGCAGACTGCAGCCATTTCTTGCATTTGTTTCACTAACGAATACCAAAGCCAAATAAATGCACATATCTAGCGTTTTTTTTCAGATACATTCTGCAAAATGTTGTAGTAAAGGAAAATCAGGAATATTTCCAAGAGGACTGCTCTGCATCGTCACGGTATCTTCTTTGTCCATGGTTCTGGCATTCCTTAATAATTGCTATGGTGCTGACATGACAACTGTGAGGCAGCCTATAAACTACTGAAGCAAACTCAGTTTCCACTGAATGTTTTTATTAAGTGCAGGCGCAACAAAAATCTCAGAATCTGAAAGACAGTAAAAGTAGGGCATGAATTACAACAAAATATAATGGTTTAACTTCTGTTCTATGGTCAAAAATATGCAAACATTTCTATTTACAATCTAGTTATTCAGGTTTTCAAATGACTTGCATTTTAGCATTTTTTTTATACATTTTTATTTATTTTATCCAAATCTTTAAAGAGACTTTAAATGATCTTTTCTTTCATGTAATTAGCAAGAGTCCATGAGCTAGTGACGTATGGGATATACATTCCTACCAGGAGGGGCAAAGTTTCCCAAACCTCAAAATGCCTATAAATACACCCCTCACCACACCCACAAATCAGTTTTTACAAACTTTGCCTCCCGTGGAGGTGGTGAAGTAAGTTTGTGCTAGATTCTACGTTGATATGCGCTCCGCAGCAGGTTGGAGCCCGGTTTTCCTCTCAGCGTGCAGTGAATGTCAGAGGGATGTGAGGAGAGTATTGCCTATTTGAATGCAGTGATCTCCTTCTACGGGGTCTATTTCATAAGGTTCTCTGTTATCGGTCGTAGAGATTCATCTCTTACCTCCCTTTTCAGATCGACTATATACTCTTATATATACCATTACCTCTACTGATTCTCGTTTCAGTACTGGTTTGGCTTTCTACAAACATGTAGATGAGTGTCCTGGGGTAAGTAAGTCTTATTTTCTGTGACACTCTAAGCTATGGTTGGGCACTTTTATATAAAGTTCTAAATATATGTGTTTAAACATTTATTTGCCTTGATTCAGGATGTTCAACGTTCCTTATTTCAGACAGTCAGTTTCATTATTTGGGATAATGCATTTGAATAATCAATTTTTTTCTTACCTTAAAATTTGACTTTTTTCTCTGTGGGCTGTTAGGCTCGCGGGGGCTGAAAATGCTTCATTTTATTGCGTCATTCTTGGCGCAAAACATTTTCTAAGTTATTTCCGGCGTCGTACTTGTCACCGGAAGTTGCGTCATTTTTGACGTTTTTGCGCCAAAAGTGTCAGCGTTACCGGATGTGGCGTCATTTTTGGCGCTAAAAGCATTTAGGCGCCAAATAATGTGGGCATCTTTTTTGGCGCTAAAAAATATGGGCGTCATTATTGTCTCCACATTATTTAAGTCTAATTGTTTATTGCTTCTGGTTGCTAGAAGCTTGTTCATTGGCATTTTTTTCCCATTCCTGAAACTGTCATTTAAGGAATTTGATCAATTTTGGTTTATATGTTGTTTTTTCTATTACATATTGCAAGATGTCTCAGATTGACCCTGGATCAAAAGCTACTTCTGGAAAAACGCTTAACTGAGTTCAGTTCTACCAAAGCTAAGTTCATTTATTTTAAATGTTATAAATGTTTATCTTTAGCTATGGTTTGTAATAAGTTATTATGATATACTTTTACATGCAGAATCCATTAGTATTTATGCTTTATTGCCATTCTTACATCTTATGTACAAGAAATATTTAAAAGATTTATAAGAAATATTTTTCTGATTCTATTTTAAAGGCTTTTGTCTGACTTCGTGCCTTCTAATAAAATTTTTAGGTCTCTTTCACTTCTTTTTTAATTATTGAAGTTTCAAATGACCAACAACATACTGTTTTATCATTCTCTGATGATGTTTTTTCTCTTTCAGAATTTTCTTCATCAGATATTGACACTAACAAATCTACTTTTTTATTATTTCTATATTAAAGTACATTTGTTCTTTGTTGAAAAGGTGTTGATTATTTTGGATATTAAGGTAACTAGTTCTTTAAGACTAGCTGACACTATTTCTGCTTATTTATTCTTCTGTGTTTTCAGAAGTTTTCTTTCTAATTCCTCATACTAGGGAATGGAATAGGCTGAGAATTTTCTTTTATTCCTTCTTCTAAGGTTTTAAACTATATTCTTTGCCAGCAGTTAAATTCAATTTGGAGGGTTCTACAATTTATTGGGGCTATCTCTACTCCTACTAATTATGCTATTGTTTCTATAGCAAAAACATAATTTATGCTTACCTGATAAATTTATTTCTCTTGTAGTGTGTTCAGTCCACGGGTCATCCATTACTTATGACCCTTCCCAACAGGAAGTTGCAAGAGGATCACCCAAGCAGAGCTGCTATATAGCTCCTCCCCTCACATGTCATATCCAGTCATTCGACCGAAACAAGACAAAAAAGGAGAAACTATAAGGTGCAGTGGTGACTGGAGTTATAATTTTAAAATTTAGAACCTGCCTGAAAAAGACAGGGCGGGCCGTGGACTGAACACACTACAAGAGAAATAAATTTATCAGGTAAGCATAAATTATGTTTTCTCTTGTTAAGTGTGTTCAGTCTACGGGCCATCCATTACTTATGGGATACCAATACCAAAGCTAAGTACACGGATGATGGGAGGGACAAGGCAGGAACATTAAACAGAAGGAACCACTGCCTGTAGAACCTCTCTCCCAAAACCAGCCTCCGAAGAAGCGAAAGTGTCAAATTTGTAAAATTTGGAAAAATTATGAAGTGAAGACCAAGTTGCAGCCTTGCAAATCTGTTCAACAGAGGCCTCATTCTTAAAGGCCCAGGTGGAAGCCACAGCTCTGGTGGAATGAGCTGTAATTCTTTCAGGAGGCTGCTGTCCAGCAGTCTCATAGGCTAAACGTATTATGCTACGAAGCCAAAAAGAGAGAGAGGTAGCCGAAGCCTTTTGACCTCTCCTCTGTCCAGAGTAAACGACAAACAGAGAAGAAGTTTGTCTAAAATCTTTAGTTGCTTGTAAGTAGAACTTCAGAGCACGTACCACGTCTAGATTATGCAAAAGACGTTCCGTCTTTGAAGAAGGATTAGGACATAATGATGGAACAACAATCTCTTGATTGATATTCCTATTAGAAACAACCTTAGGTAAAAACCCAGGTTTAGTACGCAGAACTACTTTGTCTGAATGAAAGATAAGATAAGGAGAATCACAATGTAAGGCAGATAACTCAGAGACTCTTCGAGCCGAGGAAATAGCCATCAAAAACAAAACTTTCCAAGATAAAAGCTTAATATCAATGGAATGAAGGGGTTCAAACGGAACACCCTGAAGAACTTTAAGAACCAAGTTTAAGCTCCACGGAGGAGCAACAGCTTTAAACACAGGCTTAATTCTAGCCAAAGCCTGACAAAAGGCCTGGACGTCTGGATGCTCTGCCAGACGTTTGTGTAAAAGAATAGACAGAGCTGAAATCTGTCCCTTTAGCGAACTAGCGGATAAACCCTTTTCTAAACCCTCTTGTAGAAAAGCTAATATCCTAGGAGTCCTAACCTTACTCCATGAGTAACTCTTGGATTCGCACCAATATAAATATTTACGCCATATCTTATGGTAAATCTTTCTTGTCACAGGTTTCCGAGCCTGTATTAATGTATCAATAACCGAATCCGAAAACCCACGCTTTGATAGAATCAAGCGTTCAATTTCCAGGCAGTCAGCCTCAGAGAAATTAGGTTTGGATGGTTGAAAGGACCCTGAATTAGAAGGTCCTGCCTCAGAGGAAGAGACCATGGTGGACAGGACGACATGTCCACTAGGTCTGCATACCAAGTCCTGCGAGGCCACGCAGGCGCTATCAGAATTACCGATGCCCTCTCCTGTTTGATCCTGGCAATCAGCCGAGGTAGCAACGGAAATGGTGGAAACACATAAGCTATGTTGAAAACCCAAGGGGCTGCTAATGCATCTACCAGCACCGCTCTCGGGTCCTTGGACCTGGATCCGTAACAAGGAAGCTTTGCATTCTGGCGAGATGCCATGAGATCCAGATCCGGTTTGCCCCAACGACGAATCAGTTGAGCAAATACCTCCGGGTGAAGTTCCCACTCTCCCGGATGAAAAGTCTGGCGACTTAAGAAATCCGCCTCCCAGTTCTCTACGCCTGGGATGTGAATCGCTGACAGGTGGCAAGAGTGAGACTCTGCCCAGCGAATTATCTTCGAGACTTCCAACATCGCTATGGAACTCCTGGTTCCCCCTTGATGATTGATGTAAGCCACAGTCGTGATATTGTCCGACTGAAATCTGATGAACCTCAGCTTTGCTAACTGAGGCCAAGCCAGAAGAGCATTGAATATTGCTCTTAATTCTAGAATGTTTATTGGGAGGAGTTTCTCCTCTTGAGTCCACGATCCCTGAGCCTTCAGGGAATTCCAGACTGCTCCCCAGCCTAGAAGGCTGGCATCCGTTGTTACAATCGTCCAATTTGGCCTGCGAAAGGTCATTCCTTTGGACAGATGAACCGGTGACAACCACCAGAGAAGCGAATCTCTGGTCTCCTGGTCCAGATTTAGCAAAGGGGACAGATCTGAGTAATCCCCGTTCCATTGACTGAGCATGCATAGTTGCAGCGGTCTGAGATGCAGGCTCGCAAATGGCACTATGTCCATTGCCGCGACCATTAAGCCGATTACCTAAATGCATTGAGCTACTGATGGGCTTGGAACGGAATGAAGGACACGGCAAGCATTGAGAATCTTTGATAACCTGGACTCCGTCAGGTAAATCTTCATCTCTACGGAATCTATAAGAGTCCCTAGAAAAGGAACCCTTGTGAGTGGTAACAGAGAACTCTTTTCCACGTTCACTTTCCACCCATGCGACCTCAGAAATGCTATAACTATCTCTGTATGAGACTTTGCATTCTGAAAACTTGACGCTTGTATCAGAATGTCGTCTAGGTACGGAGCCACCGCTATGCCTCGTGGTCTTAGTACCGCCAGAAGTGAACCCAGAACCTTCGTAAAAATTCTCGGGGCCGTGGCTAACCCGAAGGGAAGAGCCACAAACTGGTAATGCCTGTCTAGAAAGGCAAACCTCAGGTACCGATAATGATCTTTGTGAATCGGTATATGAAGGTAAGCATCCTTTAAGTCCACCGTGGTCATATATTGACCCTCTTGGATCATGGGTAGGATGGTTCGAATGGTTTCCATCTTGAACGATGGTACCCTTAGGAATTTGTTTAAGATCTTTAAGTCCAAGATTGGTCTGAAGGTTCCCTCTTTTTTGGGAACCACAAATAGATTTGAGTAAAATCCTTGTCCCTGTTCCGATCGCGGAACTGAGTGGATCACTCCCATGATTAAGAGGTCTTGTACACATTGTAGAAATGCCTCTCTCTTTACTAGGTTTGTCGATAACCTCGAAAAATGGAACCTCCCTTGTGGAGGAGAGGTTTTGAAATCCAGAAGGTATCCCTGAGATATAATCTTTAACGTCCAGGGATCCTGCACATCTCTTGCCCAAGCCTGGGCAAAGAGAGAAAGTCTGCCCCCCACTAAATCCGTCTCCGGATAGGGGGCCCTGACTTCATGTTGTCTTAGGGGCGGGAGTAGGCTTTCTGGCCTGCTTGCCCTTGTTCCATGACTGGTTGCCTTTCCAACCCTGTCTGTAACGAGCAGTAGTTCCTTCCTGTTTTTGGAGCGGAGGAAGTCGATGCTGCTCCTGCCTTGAAGTTACGAAAGGCACGAAAATTAGACTGTTTGGCCTTTGGTTTGGCCCTGTCCTGAGGAAGGGCGTGGCCCTTACCTCCCGTAATGTCAGCAATAATTTCCTTCAAGCCGGGCCCGAATAAGGTCTGCCCTTTGAAAGGAATGTTAAGTAGCTTAGACTTGGAAGTTACATCCGCTGACCAGGATTTAAGCCAGAGCGCTCTGCGCGCCTGTATGGCGAATCCAGAATTTTTAGCCGTAAGTTTGGTTAGATGTACTACGGCATCTGAAACAAACGCATTAGCTTGCTTAAGGGTTCTAACTTTGCTCAAGGCCTCATCCAACGGCTCTGTGCGAATCGCCTCTTCCAGAGACTCAAACCAGAATGCCGCTGCAGCCGTGACAGGCGCAATGCATGCAAGAGGCTGCAATATAAAACCCTGTTGAACAAACATTTTCTTAAGATAACCCTCTAATTTTTTATCCATTGGATCTGAGAAAGCACAGCTATCCTCCACCGGGATAGTGGTACGCTTGGCTAACGTAGAAACTGCTCCCTCCACCTTAGGGACCGTCTGCCATAAGTCTCGTGTGGTGGCGTCTATAGGGAACATTTTTCTAAATATCGGGGGAGGGGAAAAAGGCACACCGGGTCTATCCCACTCCTTACTTATAATTTCTTTAAGTCTTTTTGGTATAGGAAAAACGTCAGTACACACCGGTACCGCATAGTATCTATCCAACCTACACAATTTCTCTGGAATTGCCACCGTGTCGCAATCATTCAGAGCCGCTAATACCTCCCCTAGTAACACACGGAGGTTCTCAAGCTTAAATTTAAAATTTCTGAATCCGGTCTCCCCGGATCAGAACCGTCACCGACAGAATGAAGCTCACCGTCCTCATGTTCTGCAAATTTTGACGCAGTATCAGACATGGCTCTCGTGTCATCAGCGCGCTCTGTTCTTAACCCAGAGCTATCGCGTTTGCCCCTTAATTCGGGCATATTATATAACACTTCTTTCATAACATTAGCCATATCATGTAAAGTGATTTGTAAGGGCCTAGATGTACTAGGTGTCTCAATCCTACGCATCTCCCGAGCGGGAGACGCAGGCACTGACACGTGAGGAGAGTTAGGCGGCATAACTTCCCCCTCGTTGTCTGGTGATAGCTTCTTTAACGGTACAGATTGACTTTTATTCAAAGCAATATCAATACAATTGGTACACATCGTTCTATTGGGCTCCACATTGGCTTTTGAACATGATGAACAAACAGTTTCCTCTGAATCAGACATGTTTAAAACAGACTTAGCAATGAAACTAACAAGCTTGGAAATCTCTTTCAATAAGTTTACAAGCAATATAAAAAACGCTGCAGCGCTTCAAAAATACAGATATAATTAAACAATTCTTAACAAGAAGTGTATTATTAGCAGAGGATTGCACCCATTAGCAAAAGAATGATTAACCCCTCAATACCCAAAACGGATAAAACAGATATCAATTAAGATTTAACGCTTTTAATCACAGTCAGCACACTGTCACAGATCTGCTGTGACTGATTACCTCCCTCACAAATGAAATTTGCAGACCCCTGAGCTCTCTAGAGACGTCCTGGATCAAGGAGGAAGAAGCAGAAAGACTGTGCAATAATTTTAACTGCGCAACAAGGCGCTAAAACAAGGGCCCTCCCACTCCAATCACAACAGTGGGAGCCCTGATATAACGGTTTCCATGCAGAAAAATATATTAGCCATGTGGAAAAAAATCATGCCCAAAGCGATTTATAACCAAAGTACCTCACAAAACGAATAACATGCCAGTAAACGTTTTATTAAAAACAACATTTTTCAATGTCATGCAAAGCTATCACTAAGCCTGCTACCAGTCGCTACCACTGCAGAGAAGGCTTAAGTATTATTTCAGTGTTAACAGTATTTTCTCAGTCAAATTCTAGTCCCTAGAATATAACTCGACTGCGCATACATTTATCAGCCTGATACCAGTTGCTACTACTGCATTTAAGGCTGTACTTACATCATATGGTAACAGCAGTATTTTCTTAGTCAATTCCATTCCCAGAAAATAAAGTACTGCACATACCTCATTTGCGGAGGACCCCGCATGCTATTCCCAGTTTCTGAAGTTACCCCACTCCTCAGAATGTCGAGAACAGCCAGTGGATCTTAGTTACGCCTGCTAAGATCATAGAAAAAAACGCAGGCAGTTTCTTCTTCCAAATACTGCCTGAGATAGAAAAACAGCACACTCCGGTGCCATTTAAAATAACAAACTTTTGATTGAAGAATAGTTAAGTAAAAACTCCAGCTCCTCTCGCGACCTCCTTCTTTGTTGAGGGTTGCAAGAGAATGACTGGATATGACATGTGAGGGGAGGAGCTATATAGCAGCTCTGCTTGGGTGATCCTCTTGCAACTTCCTGTTGGGAAGGAGAATATATCCCATAAGTAATGGATGACCCGTGGACTGAACACACTTAACAAGAGAAATAGTATTTATTTTCCTTTAGATGGTTGTATCTTATTTATGGAAAATTATTTAGTTTCAGGTACATTTCTTGGTCCTGTGATTTATTTGGATGTTGCAATTGCTTCATTTTTTGTTCTGTTTACTTTAAGATCAATTATCAGTTTATGATTTATTTTAGCATTCTTAAGGGACAACATTTACTAGACTAGGTGCTGTTGCATTTGTCTTGTTGTTTTGCATTTATTGATTATGCAAGTCCACTGTATTGACTGTTCCTTTAACTGGTCTATCATGCTAATAATTTCATTTGTGTCTTAATTTTATTGAATATTTTTGCAAATGAGGGTTAATCTATGTCTTTAGCTATTTTGGCTAGAAGAATTTTGTGATTTTAAAAAAAAATAAAAATCCATATTTCTTTTGTTCTAAGATAATCAATTATTTGTTTTATAATTGGATTCAATTCTTAACTGTTACTCTGGGCTTCAAGATTGAGTTCTAAGACTAAAACTTTAAGCTTATACTAGTTTGGTTGTTCTTATTAAGGAACGAATTCCTGAGTTCTTTCCCAAGTAACATGTTTATAATTTGGGGTTCGAAATCAGCTCCCTAATATTGCGATGTACGTGCCGTATTCCAGCTTGGCTGGTAGAGGGCAGGTTAAGACTTCTTTGAAATTTATTTAGTTCTATTTTGTCCAAATTTCTTTGATTTTATTCCAGTAAGGCTAACACTTTCTTTTAGTGTGTTTCTGTCCTATATATTTTGGGTTCTGTTGAAGCATGGCTGGGCACCCATGAGGTTCAAGCGCTGCTCAGACCTGGAATCTTCCGGGGTATTTCTTCCAGTTCCTTTTTTAGGAACCGGGTTTGGAGTTTTATTCAAACTATTTTGCCTTTTTATGGTCATTGATAGCATTATTTGTTTTCATTAGATACAATAAATGCATATTTTCATTTTTCTGTTTTCATTCAGATTATTTTCTTAGGATGCGGAATCTCATATGATTCACTTGCCCTTCAGGACTTAGTTAGAGGATCTTTTTTTCGAAAGCTCTCGATTCCTCACACAAGGGTCACCTTTTTTAGGTTTCCAGATAGTTTGTGTCACTGTCTTTGTCTCTATCAGACAAGGGATAATTCTATTGGGTTCCGTCTGTCGGTACCTTTAGTCTCTATTATTTCCTTCAGTTGCTATATATGCATAGAAGTTTAGGTCTTATGGCCACAGCATTGGATTCAATTCCCTTTGCTCATTTTCACTAGAAAGAACCTTTCCAGTCTTTTATGAGTGTTGTTTCTTCTAGAACATGGTTGGAGGATCAATTTACCAAAAAGTTCGTTGATTCCTCAGACAAGGGTAACCTTTTTAGGTTTCCTGATAGATTCAGTGTCCTTGACTCTGTCTCTGACGGACAAGAGACGTCTGAAATTGGTTTCAGCTTGTCAAAACCTTCAGTCTCAATCTTTCCCTTCGGTAGCCTTATGCATGGAAATTCTAGGTCTTATGACTGCTGCATTGGACGCGGTCCCCTTTGCTCGTTTTCACATGCGACCTCTTCTGCTCTGTATGCTGAACCAGTGGTGCGGGGATTATACAAAGATATCTCAATTAATATCTTTAAAACCGATTGTATGACACTCTCTGACGTGGTGGACAGACCTCCGTCGTTTAGTTCAGGGGGCTTCTTTTGTTCTTCCAACCTGGACTGTGATTTCAACAGATACAAGTCTGGCAGGTTGGGGAGCTGTTTGGGGGTCTCTGACAGCACAAGGGGTTTGGGAATCTCAGGAGGTGAGATTACCAATCAATATTTTGGAACTCCGTGCAATTTTCAGAGCTCTTCAGTCATGGCCTCTTCTAAAGAGAGAGTTGTTCATTTGTTTTCACGGACAATGTCACAACTGTGGCATATGTCAATCATCAAGGAGGGACTTACAGTCCTCTGGCTATGAAAGAAGTATCTCGAATTCTGGTATGGGCGGAATCCAGCTCCTGTCTAATTTCTGCGGTTCATATCCCAGGTATAGACAATTGGGAAGCGGATTATCTTAGTCGCCAAACGTTACATCCGGGTGAATGGTCTCTTCACCCAGAGGTATTTCTTCAGATTATTCAAATGTGGGGACTTCCAGAAATAGATCTGATGGCTTCTCATCTAAACAAGAAGCTTCCCAGGTATCTGTCCAGATCCAGGGATCCTCAGGCGGAGGCAGTGGATGCATTGTCACTTCCTTGAAAGTATTATCCTGCCTATATCTTTCCGCCTCTAGTTCTTCTTCCAAGAGTAATTTCCAAAATTCTAAAGGAGTGCTCGTTTGTTCTGCTGGTGGCTCCAGCATGGCCTCACAGGTTTTGGTCTGCAGATCTTGTCCGGATGGCCACTTGCCAACCGTGGACTCTTCCGTTAAGACCAGACCTTCTATAGCAAGATCCTTTTTTCCATCAGGATCTCAAATCCTTAAATTTGAAGGTATGGAGATTGAACGCTTCTCAGTCATAGAGGTTTCTCTGACTCTCTGATTAATACTATGTTACAGGCTCGTAAATCGGTATCTAGGAAGATATATTATCGAGTCTGGAAGATTTACATTTCTTGGTGTTTTTCTCATCTTTTTTCTTGGCATTTTTTTAGAATTCCTAGAATTTTACAGTTTCTTCAGGATGGTTTGGATAAAGGTTTGTCTGCAAGTTCCTTGAAAGGACAAATCTCTGCTCTTTCTGTTCTTTTTCACAGAAAGATTGCTAGTCTTCCTGATATTCATTGTTTTGTACAAGCTTTAGTTCGTATAAAACCTGTTATTAAGTCAATTTCTCCTCCTTGGAGTTTGAATTTGGTTCTGGGGGCTCTTCAAGCTCCTCCGTTTGAACCTATGCATTCGCTGGACATTAAATTACTTTCTTGGAAAGCTTTGTTTCTTTTGGCCATCTCTTCTGCTAGAAGAGTTTCTGATTTATCTGCTCTTTCTTGTGAGTCTCCTTTTCTGATTTTTCATCAGGATAAGGCGGTGTTGCGAACTTCTTTTACATTTTTACCTAAGGTTGTGAATTCTAACAACATTAGTAGAGAAATTGTGGTTCCTTCATTGTGTCCTAATCCTAAGAATTCTAAGGAAAGATCGTTGCTTTCTTTGGATGTAGTTAGAGCTTTGAAATATTATGTTGAAGCTACTAAGAATTTCCGAAAGACTTCTAGTCTATTTGTTATCTTTTCCGGTTCTAGGAAAGGTCAGAAGGCCTCTGCCATTTCTTTGGCGTCTTGGTTAAAGTCTTTGATTCATCATGCTTATGTCGAGTCGGGTAAAACTCTGCCTCAAAGGATTACAGCTCATTCTACTAGGTCAGTTTCTACTTCCTGGGCATTTAGGAATGAAGCTTCGGTTGATCAGATTTGCAAAGCAGCAACTTGGTCTTCTTTGCATACTTTTACTAAATTCTACCATTTTGATGTGTTCTTCTTCTGAAGCAGTTTTCGGTAGAAAAGTACTTCAGGCAGCTGTTTCAGTTTGATTCTTCTGCTTATAATTTCAGTTTTTTTCATTATAAGATTTAAACTTTATTTTGGGTGTGGATTATTTTCAGCGGAATTGGCTGTCTTTATTTTATCCCTCCTTCTCTAGTGACTCTTGCGTGGAAGATCCACATCTTGGGTATTCATTATCCCATACGTCACTAGCTCATGGATTCTTGCTAATTACATGAAATAAAACATAATTTATGTAAGAACTTACCTGATAAATTAATTTCTTTCATATTAGCAAGAGTCCATGAGGCCCACCCTTTTTTGTGGTGGTTATGATTTTTTTGTATAAAGCACAATTATTCCAATTCCTTATTTTTTATGCTTTCACACTTTTCTCTTATCACCCCACTTCTTGGCTATGCGTTAAACTGATTTGTGGGTGTGGTGAAGGGTGTATTTATAGGCATTTTGAGGTTTGGGAAACTTTGCCCCTCCTGGTAGGAATGTATATCCCATACGTCACTAGCTCATGGACTCTTGCTAATATGAAAGAAATTAATTTATCAGGTAAGTTCTTACATAAATTATGTTTTTTCGTTATTGCATCTAAAAGAGGGCATTTTTAAAATGTATCACAGAAGGTTTTTTTTTAATGCTTTTTGATATGGACCTGTCTCTTGTCAATGAGCAATATGCCCATTGGGATAAGATGTGCACTAGCATGCACTTTTTGTGAAGAGTGCCAAGCAATGCAAAAATTGGGTGGGAAAAAGAAAAATAAACCGTGAAAAATATAGAATTATTTTGACATAGGATTTAAGATCTTCCAACCTTTGTGGATGGCGACTGTTCGACATCCAACTTGTAAATGAGAAAGGAATGCATTGGGCATCTTGACAAAACTCAGAAGATGATACATTGGCTTCCATTGACCAAAAGATTGAGACTGCCCTTACAAAATGAGCCCCTCTGGAACAAGAATTCCGTTTAGCTAATATGCCTTGACAATACATTGTAATGTAAAAGATGAGGTGGTAGTCTTTGTAGAAGACTATTCATTGTCTTCTTTCTGGATAATAAGAAGGTAAGATTATTATCATTTGATTTTCAAATAATTGAACCATGATGTAGAATACCAGTTGTCTGACAATGCCCATCAAAACATAGATCAGTTTAAAGTACAGTAAAAATGTTGATGGAATCCATCATATCCACATGTGGATACCCAAAACATTCAGATATTTAGAAAACAGTCTGGCTGATAACAGTAGAATTACATTTAATACTAATAATGCAATTTATTTAAAACACTTATGGCTTTTGTTCCAAAATGTTTCCATTCACATTGTAATGAGACAAATAATTTCTCATTCATTGGAATAGAAATATCCTGCTAATAGAGACTGTAACTCATTTAGATTTGCAAGATGAACTAATCTCAACCTTTTCCATCTCTGCCTGTGAGCACAGAACAACCCGTTCTCGACATGCAGGGGGGGGATTGCCAATATGATGCTGTTGACGATGATCATCTTCACTGCAGGCCATGATCGTTGGTGGTGTAGTGTGTGACATTCCCAAAGCTGCATGGGAGTGCCAGTCATGACCTATGTGTTTACCCCCTTTGAGGGGGGTTAGTAAACACATAGGGCTCTATTCATCAAGATGCACATGCAGCTTTGGGGCCCTTGTGGTGCAATGAGAGCCTGCACTTGCTTGTGCAATACATGATATCACTTTGCACGGGTGGAAAGGTTCTCGGGCTGGGAACATATTCTACCTCCTATTTGTTAAATGGGGTCATAGAGTTCTAGGTTGAGTAAAGCAAAATTATATGCCCTTAGATCATGTACTTTTTATATTAGAGTGTCAAACTGCCTACTAAGATCAGACCAAGTAATTTACCAATCCAACTTTGAGGCTGGATTATCTTGGTTGTCCAGTCAACGCCTGGACAGTCTCTTCTTTCTGAAGATGAAAAATTACAGTTAAAAGAGCTGCCTCTAAGTGAGCTAAGTTATACCACAGCACAGCAGGGAGGACTTTTGGACCATTGACGGCTCACTACTGTCAGCCATATTGTTTACTCCCCAGCAAAAATTATATGAGTCAGCAGCTCACTAGGCAGATGCCATGTTAAGTAAATTGTGAGTCCTGATCTACGCCTGGGAAACAACGGCCATCATATTCCTGGCCAAGAGAGAATCTGCAAAAACAGGCACATGATTAGCCTGGGGACTGAGAAAAGCCTGTCGAGAAGATCCTACACTGTTAGGCCAAAGCTCTTGGGAGCCTTCAGAAGTGTCTACCAGGTAAACTCTATTACGGTGTGATAGGGAAAAGTAGACAGACCTTATATAAGAATATAGGGGGTCGGCAGGGAGAGACACTTTTAAAGTGATAAAAACACAACAGCATTTTTGTCCATTCCCCTTTGAGGGTGAGCGAAGTCTCACTAGTGAGTTTAAGCTAGGTAAGTCAAGGCACACACATTTTAACTAATATTTTATCATAAGCATGATAGATAGAATGTTTTGAGTTTGATGTCCCTAGAAGTTTTTCTTATTATTATTCAACATCAACAATCTCAAGAGCAGAGGGAATCTATTTACTGACATCTGTGGTTGAAATTGCTAAACTGTTATCATCTTAGCTCCATTCTTTACTTCTCTAACAGATGCCTCACAAAACAAACAAACAATAAAAATAAAAAAAGAACTGCTGCTTTAATTAAGTGTAGTAACAAATTTAAAATATTGTTTTGTATATCTCAGTTTTAGTATTTCTTACCTTGTGCAGTTGTATTAATGTTCCTATGTTGCTGATAGGAGGCCATTATACTGTTTGCTGTTGAATCAGGGCCTAAAACCTGCAAAATCAATGCATGTTAGAGAAGTTTATTTACATACATAAATATCAATCACCACTAGCTAAATACTGTATTAAAGGGATACTGAACCCATTTTTTTTTTTCTTTAATGATTCATATAGAGCAGGCAATTGTAAGCAACTTTACAATTTACTCCTATTATCAATTTTATTTTGTTCTCTTGCTATCTTTATTTGAAAAGAAAAACAGGAATGTAAGCTTACGAGCCGGCCCATCTTTGGTTCAGCACCTGGGTAGTGCTTGCTGATTGGTGGCTAATTTATCATAGTTTTATATAAAAATGTTCTAATGGAAATATAGTGTCATCCACCGGTACAAAAATAATGGTTGTATCTTTAATACGTTTAATGGGGGAAGGATTTACTAGACAGGAGAATTTTAAAAACATAGATTTTGCTCACCTGATAATTTTCTTTTCTTCAGATGGAAAAAGTCCACAGCTGCATTCATTATTTTTGGGAAATAGGAACCTGGCCACCAGGAGGAGGCAAAGACACCCCAGCCAAAGGCTTAAATACTCCTCCCACTCCCCTCATCCCCTAGTCATTCTGCCGAGGAACAAGGAACAGTAGAAGAAATATCAGGGTGAAAGGTGCCAAATAAAAATACAATAAGGACGCCACACATAAAAAGTACGGGTGGGGAGCATAATTTATGTTTCTTCTATAAGATACGACGAGTCCACGGATTCATCCTTTACTTGTGGGATATTATCCTCCTGCTAACAGGAAGTGGCAAAGAGCACCACAGCAGAGCTGTCCATATAGCTCCTCCCTTGACTCCACCCCCCAGTCATTCTCTTTGCCTACTCTATGTAATAGGAAGGGTAAAGTGAAAGAGGTGATAAAATGTTAGTTTTTATTTTCTTCAAGCAAGACTTTTTTATTTTAAATGGTACCGGCGAGTGCTATTTTCTCCCAGGCAGCAGATGGATGAAGACTTCTGCCTGGAGACTGATGATCTGAGCAGTTGTTACTGAGATCCAGGGTAGTTCCCACAGAATGGCTGAGGAGTACTTAAGAAACTTCAGTGTGAGGAACGTTTTTCATGCTACAAGCATTGAGATATGTTCAGTCATTTTTTTCTGGAGAGACTGTGTTATTTCAGAATTGGCTGACAGTATCCCCATGAGGGAAAGGGTAGCAGTAATCCTAATGTATAGAGAGGGGTATTACTGGACCTGTATATTGGGCTATATAAAAAATGGTTGACACTGATGATATGATGTTTGTGGGCAAACGTTTCTATGTTGGGAGTTACAGTTAACGTTTTTTGATGGCAAACGTTTTTACTTTATTTAAAAATGGAGGGTACACATGGCTTCATTAATGGGTATATGAACCCACTTGGCTAGATTTTAACCGCTCTGGTGCGGTTATTTTAGGCTGTGAGACATCGAGTGAGATGGGCGGGGCCTGTTTTCGCGCCTCAGTTGCGCAGTTGTTTTTCCCAGACAAGCAGCAAGCTCCAACTCCGGTGGGCCTGTCAGAGACAGTTTGGGCCTAATCGAAGGGGTAATCCGATTTTACAGGGGGTGTTTTTGTTTGAATTTAATGTTTTATAACACAACGTATTTTTGGTAAGGGTTAAGTGTTCCTTTCCTTGTGGGGCAAACTTAGCTAACAAGTTGGGATGCATTTATCATAAAATTGTGATAATTTTATCTTTTTAAAGCAGTTTTGGAAAAATTGTATGCTTTTTTTCTCTTAAAGGCGCAGTACCGTTTTTTCAGATTGTTATTTATTTTCATAAAATAAAGTGTTTTCAAGTCTGTTTGTGGTCATTACTAGCCTGTTTTAACATGTCTGACATTGAGGAAAGTCAATGTTCCATGTGTTTAGAAGCCATTGTGGAACCCCCACTTAAAATGTGTCCCTCATGTACCGAAAGGGCCTTACATTGCAAAGAACATATTTTAGCTGATAAAAGTATGTCTCAGGATGATTCTCAAGATGACCAACCTAGGTTATAATATGCATTTCATCAAAAACCTTGAAACTGATAAAAATGAAATATCATTTATTAAAATCCAAATCCAAACAAAGAAACCAAGTTTAAAAAATAAAAATACAAATAAATGAATGAATAAAATCACACAAGTGAATGATTACGAGTAAATGCACAGACCTATAAAAATGAGTCTAACCTATTCTATAATGTGATAACATTCTTTTGACAATATATCTATAAATATATATAAATCTTCAAAATGGTACGTACTTAAGCTATGAAAGAGGTAATGGTGTGTTTCAATACTTCAAGAAAGGAATAAACCAATAGGTTAGGGTATGAACAAGTGCTAATAAATTCCTGGGAGTTGGTAATATGGAAATGGTGTTTTCCAATATACCGATTTCAGATTGGGGTTATTTGAAAGGGTAGAGCAAAACAAGTGTGTGTGTATATGTGAGAAAATCGAACTGATTGTCAACAAGTGATAAACTCTTCCAGTGACTAATTTATCTAATTAGGACGATACCGGTATGTCCCTCTATGCAAACAATCTAATATAACACGTGCTATCCAAATATGCAAATAAAAATACAAATGAAATCACAATTGTGCTCAAAAACAATAATTCGGCTTGTGAAAAAATGCTAACAAAACAGAACTGCAGTGTGTGAAAACCAAATTACAGTGAGAATATATATTAACCAAAACTCGTATAAATAACTCCACGAACTAGATAGGTTCTATAGTAACCGTGGGGATAAATATTAACCAAAACTCATATATATAACTCCACAATCTTAATAAATTGTTTCGTGACCATGGGCCATCCGGCTGCTTAGCCAAAGATATTATCAGTGGGTTAAATGAATTAGCCAGACATTAACTTAATGGTAATTGGTTAGAAATAAGCAAATTAAACAATAAATCACAGTCATCCGATTTGTCAGTGAGAAAGTCTAATAAAGTCAATATTTCCAAAAGAGTGATCTTGAATAGATCCAAATGGGAACAGAAATCCTGAGTGATGGGGTAACGATCCAGTATCCTAGTCCGAGTGAAGACAGAGACCTGGCAAAAAAGAGAGAAGTGCACTAAACCAATGGCCTACGGGGTGTGGAATATTGGTAAACAAACTCACCCCAAATGCGCCGTATCCTGAGAGTATTACGAGCCTCACAAATTCTGTGTCGAATTGTCTACGCGTTTCGGCCCTATATAGAGGGCCTTTTTCAAGACATACTGAGGCTCTGTTAATACTGACCTTATATACAGGGGGTTAGAGGTGTTTCTAGTAAAAATAGGCGGCAAACTTACTAGGATGGCATCGGATTGCCCGTCCGTCTTCCATTGTGCTTCCGTTTCAGCAAACCGGATATCCGGGAATTCAATACTTCCGGTTGGGTCATTTCCGATTGAATTGAAGCCATTTTGGAAACGGGCAAATAGGGACAGGCGGGTTTAGCCGATTATCGAAGGAAGTTAAATAATGAAAATTAAAAAGTGAATTCCGGGTTTGTTGGACTTATTTAGATCCTTCCCCATCAATACAATACAATATATTTGGTCATACCAAATTTTCATCGAAAGGGTCCCAATTATTTTATATCTTCAATATGGAACTACATATAAGTTCCTCAATATAAAATTAGATTTTGGTGATTTTAGGCTCGTGTACTCCAGGATTTACACAAATATGGCGGTATGCAGTGCAACATATACAATGACATTAATGTGCATTATCTTTTTTTTAAAAATAACAATTGATTTTCAAGTATTTCTCACATTTAATCAAATCAAATAAACAATATATTGTTTATTTTATTTGATTAAATGTGAGAAATATTTTATTTGATTAAATGTGAGAAATACTGAAAAATCAATTGTTATTTTTAAAAAAAAGATAATGCACATTAATGTCATTGTATATGTTGCACTGCATACCACCATATTTGTGTAAATCCTGGAGTACACAAGCCTAAAATCACCAAAATCTAATTTTATATTGAGGAACTTATATATAGTTCCATATTGAAGATATAAAATGATTGGGACCCTTTCGATGAAAATTTGGTATGACCAAATATATTGTATTGTATTGATGGGAAGGATCTAAATAAGGCCAACAAACCCGGAATTCACTTTTTAATTTTCATTATTTAACTTCCTTCAATAATCGGCTAAACCCGTCTGTCCCTATTTGCCCGTTTCCAAAATGGCTTCAATTCAATCGGAAATGACCCAACCGGAAGTATTGAATTCCCGGATATCCGGTTTGCCAAAACGGAAGCACAATGGAAGACGGGCAGGCAATCCGATGCCATCCTAGTAAGTTTGCCGCCTATTTTTACTAGAAACACCTCTAACCCCCTGTATATAAGGTCAGTATTAACAGAGCCTCAGTATGTCTTGAAAAAACATAATTTATGTAAGAACTTACCTGATAAATTCATTTCTTTCATATTAACAAGAGTCCATGAGCTAGTGACGTATGGGATATACATTCCTACCAGGAGGGGCAAAGTTTCCCAAACCTTAAAATGCCTATAAATACACCCCTCACCACACCCACAAATCAGTTTAACGAATAGCCAAGAAGTGGGGTGATAAGAAAAAAAGTGCGAAGCATATAAAATAAGGAATTGGAATAATTGTGCTTTATACAAAAAAATCATAACCACCACAAAAAAGGGTGGGCCTCATGGACTCTTGTTAATATGAAAGAAATGAATTTATCAGGTAAGTTCTTACATAAATTATGTTTTCTTTCATGTAATAAACAAGAGTCCATGAGCTAGTGACGTATGGGATAATGACTACCCAAGATGTGGATCTTTCCACACAAGAGTCACTAGAGAGGGAGGGATAAAATAAAGACAGCCAATTCCTGCTGAAAATAATCCACACCCAAAATAAAGTTTAACAAAAAACATAAGCAGAAGATTCAAACTGAAACCGCTGCCTGAAGAACTTTTCTACCAAAAACTGCTTCAGAAGAAGAAAATATATCAAAATGGTAGAATTTAGTAAAAGTATGCAAAGAGGACCAAGTTGCTGCTTTGCAGATCTGGTCAACCGAAGCTTCATTCCTAAACGCCCAGGAAGTAGATACTGACCTAGTAGAATGAGCTGTAATTCTCTGAGGCGGAATTTTACCCGACTCAACATAGGCAAGATGAATTAAAGATTTCAACCAAGATGCCAAAGAAATGGCAGAAGCTTTCTGGCCTTTCCTAGAACCGGAAAAGATAACAAATAGACTAGAAGTCTTACGGAAAGATTTCGTAGCTTCAACATAATATTTCAAAGCTCTAACAACATCCAAAGAATGCAACGATTTCTCCTTAGAATTCTTAGGATTAGGACATAATGAAGGAACCACAATTTCTCTACTAATGTTGTTGGAATTCACAACTTTAGGTAAAAATTCAAAAGAAGTTCGCAACACCGCCTTATCCTGATGAAAAATCAGAAAAGGAGACTCACAAGAAAGAGCAGATAATTCAGAAACTCTTCTAGCAGAAGAGATGGCCAAAAGGAACAAAACTTTCCAAGAAAGTAATTTAATGTCCAATGAATGCATAGGTTCAAACGGAGGAGCTGGAAGAGCTCCCAGAACCAAATTCAAACTCCAAGGAGGAGAAATTGACTTAATGACAGGTTTTATACGAACCAAAGCTTGTACAAAACAATGAATATCAGGAAAAATAGCAATCTTTCTGTGAAAAAGAACAGAAAGAGCGGAGATTTGTCCTTTCAAAGAACTTGCGGACAAACCCTTATCTAAACCATCCTGAAGAAACTGTAAAATTCTCGGTATTCTAAAAGAATGCCAAGAAAAATGATGAGAAAGACACCAAGAAATATAAGTCTTCCAGACTCTATAATATATCTCTCGAGATACAGATTTACGAGCCTGTAACATAGTATTAATCACGGAGTCAGAGAAACCTCTTTGACCAAGAATCAAGCGTTCAATCTCCATACCTTTAAATTTAAGGATTTCAGATCCGGATGGAAAAAAGGACCTTGTGACAGAAGGTCTGGTCTTAACGGAAGAGTCCATGGTTGGCAAGATGCCATCCGGACAAGATCCGCATACCAAAACCTGTGAGGCCATGCCGGAGCTATTAGCAGAACAAACGAGCATTCCCTCAGAATCTTGGAGATTACTCTTGGAAGAAGAACTAGAGGCGGAAAGATATAGGCAGGATGATACTTCCAAGGAAGTGATAATGCATCCACTGCCTCCGCCTGAGGATCCCGGGATCTGGACAGATACCTGGGAAGTTTCTTGTTTAGATGAGAGGCCATCAGATCTATCTCTGGGAGCCCCCACATTTGAACAATCTGAAGAAATACCTCTGGGTGAAGAGACCATTCGCCCGGATGCAACGTTTGGCGACTGAGATAATCCGCTTCCCAATTGTCTACACCTGGGATATGAACCGCAGAGATTAGACAGGAGCTGGATTCCGCCCAAACCAAAATTCGAGATACTTCTTTCATAGCCAGAGGACTGTGAGTCCCTCCTTGATGATTGATGTATGCCACAGTTGTGACATTGTCTGTCTGAAAACAAATGAACGATTCTCTCTTCAGAAGAGGCCAAAACTGAAGAGCTCTGAAAACTGCACGGAGTTCCAAGATATTGATCGGTAATCTCACCTCCTGAGATTCCCAAACTCCTTGTGCCGTCAGAGATCCCCACACAGCTCCCCAACCTGTGAGACTTGCATCTGTTGAAATTACAGTCCAGGTCGGAAGAACAAAAGAAGCCCCCTGAATTAAACGAAGGTGATCTGTCCACCACGTTAGAGAGTGCCGAACAATCGGTTTTAAAGATATTAATTGATATATCTTCGTGTAATCCCTGCACCATTGGTTCAGCATACAGAGCTGAAGAGGTCGCATGTGAAAACGAGCAAAGGGGATCGCGTCCAATGCAGCAGTCATAAGACCTAGAATTTCCATGCATAAGGCTACCGAAGGGAATGATTGAGACTGAAGGTTTCGACAAGCTGTAATCAATTTTAGACGTCTCTTGTCTGTTAAAGACAGAGTCATGGACACTGAATCTATCTGGAAACCCAGAAAGGTTACCCTTGTTTGAGGAATCAAAGAACTTTTTGGTAAATTGATCCTCCAACCATGATCTTGAAGAAACAACACAAGTCGATTCGTATGAGACTCTGCTAAATGTAAAGACTGAGCAAGTACCAAGATATCGTCCAAATAAGGAAATACCACAATACCCTGTTCTCTGATTACAGACAGAAGGGCACCGAGAATCTTTGTGAAAATTCTTGGAGCTGTAGCAAGGCCAAACGGTAGAGCCACAAATTGGTAATGCTTGTCTAGAAAAGAGAATCTTAGGAACTGATAATGATCTGGATGAATCGGAATATGCAGATATGCATCCTGTAAATCTATTGTGGACATATAATTCCCTTGCTGAACAAAAGGCAATATAGTCCTTACAGTTACCATCTTGAACGTTGGTATCCTTACATAACGATTCAATAATTTTAGATCCAGAACTGGTCTGAAGGAATTCTCCTTCTTTGGTACAATGAAGAGATTTGAATAAAACCCCATCCCCTGTTCCGGAACTGGAACTGGCATAATTACTCCAGCCAACTCTAGATCTGAAACACAATTCAGAAATGCTTGAGCTTTCACTGGATTTACTGGGACATGGGAAAGAAAAAATCTCTTTGCAGGAGGTCTCATCTTGAAACCAATTCTGTACCCTTCTGAAACAATGTTCTGAATCCAAAGATTGTGAACAGAATTGATCCAAATTTCTTTGAAAAAACGTAACCTGCCCCCTACCAGCTTAACTGGAATGAGGGCCGTACCTTCATGTGAACTTAGAAGCAGGCTTTGCCTTTCTAGCAGGCTTGGATTTATTCCAGACTGGAGATGGTTTCCAAACTGAAACTGCTCCTGAGGACGAAGGATCAGGCTTTTGTTCTTTGTTGAAACGAAAGGAACGAAAACGATTGTTAGCCCTGTTTTTACCTTTAGACTTTTTATCCTGTGGTAAAAAAGTTCCTTTCCCACCAGTAACAGTTGAAATAATAGAATCCAACTGAGAACCAAATAATTTGTTTCCCTGGAAAGAAATGGAAAGTAGAGTTGATTTAGAAGCCATATCAGCATTCCAGGTCTTAAGCCATAAAGCTCTTCTGGCTAAGATAGCCAGAGACATAAACCTAACATCAACTCTAATAATATCAAAAATGGCATCACAGATGAAATTATTAGCATGCTGGAGAAGAATAATAATATCATGAGAATCACGATTTGTTACTTGTTGCGCTAGAGTTTCCAACCAAAAAGTTGAAGCTGCAGCAACATCAGCCAATGATATAGCAGGTCTAAGAAGATTACCTGAACATAGATAAGCTTTTCTTAGAAAAGATTCAATTTTTCTATCTAAAGGATCCTTAAACGAGGTACCATCTGACGTAGGAATGGTAGTACGTTTAGCAAGGGTAGAAATAGCCCCATCAACTTTAGGGATTTTGTCCCAAAATTCTAACCTGTCAGGCGGAACAGGATATAATTGCTTAAAACGTTTAGAAGGAGTAAATGAATTACCCAATTTATCCCATTCCTTGGAAATTACTGCAGAAATAGCATTAGGAACAGGAAAGACTTCTGGAATAACCGCAGGAGCTTTAAAAACCTTATCCAAACGTATAGAATTAGTATCAAGAGGACTAGAATCCTCTATTTCTAAAGCAATTAGTACTTCTTTAAGTAAAGAGCGAATAAATTCCATCTTAAATAAATATGAAGATTTATCAGCATCAATCTCTGAGATAGAATCCTCTGAACCAGAAGTCCAAAGAATCAGAATGATAGTGTTCATTTAAAAATTCATCTGTAGAGAGAGAAGATTTAAAAGACTTTTTACGTTTACTAGAAGGAGAAATAACAGACAAAGCCTTCTTTATGGATTCAGAAACAAAATCTCTTATGTTATCAGGAACACTCTGCACCTTAGATGTTGAGGGAACTGCAACAGGCAATGGTACATTACTAAAGGAAATATTATCTGCTTTAACAAGTTTGTCATGACAATTATTACAAACAACAGCTGGAGGAATAGCTACCAAAAGTTTACAGCAGATACACTTAGCTTTGGTAGATCCAGCAGGCAGTGGTTTTCCTGTAGTATCTTCTGGCTCAGATGCAACGTGAGACATCTTGCAATATGTAAGAGAAAAAACAACATATAAAGCAAAATAGATCAAATTCCTTATAAGACAGTTTCAGGAATGGGAAAAAATGCCAAACATCAAGCTTCTAGCAACCAGAAGCAAATGAAAAATGAGACTGAAATAATGTGGAGACAAAAGCGACGCCCATATTTTTTAGCGCCAAATAAGACGCCCACATTATTTGGCGCCTAAATGCTTTTGGCGCCAAAAATAACGCCACATCCGGAACGCCGACATTTTTGGCGCAAAATAACGTCAAAAAATGACGCAACTTCCGGCGACACGTATGACGCCGGAAACGGAAAAGAATTTTTGCGCCAAAAAAGTCCGCGCCAAGAATGACGCAATAAAATGAAGCATTTTCAGCCCCCGCGAGCCTAACAGCCCACAAGGAAAAAAGTCAAATTTTTGAGGTAAGAAAAAATATGATAATTCAATGCATAATCCCAAATATGAAACTGACTGTCTGGAAATAAGGAAAGTTGAACATTCTGAGTCAAGGCAAATAAATGTTTGAATACATATATTTAGAACTTTATAAATAAAGTGCCCAACCATAGCTTAGAGTGTCACAGAAAATAAGACTTACTTACCCCAGGACACTCATCTACATGTTTGTAGAAAGCCAAACCAGTACTGAAACGAGAATCAGTAGAGGAAATGGTAAATATAAGAGTATATCGTCGATCTGAAAAGGGAGGTAAGAGATGAATCTCTACGACCGATAACAGAGAACCTTATGAAATAGACCCCGTAGAAGGAGATCACTGCATTCAATAGGCAATACTCTCTTCACATCCCTCTGACATTCACTGCACGCTGAGAGGAAAACCGGGCTCCAACTTGCTGCGGAGCGCATATCAACGTAGAATCTAGCACAAACTTACTTCACCACCTCCCTTGGAGGCAAAGTTTGTAAAACTGATTTGTGGGTGTGGTGAGGGGTGTATTTATAGGCATTTTAAGGTTTGGGAAACTTTGCCCCTCCTGGTAGGAATGTATATCCCATACGTCACTAGCTCATGGACTCTTGTTAATTACATGAAAGAAACATAATTTATGCTTACCTGATAAATTCCTTTCTCCTGTAGTGTAGTCAGTCCACGGGTCATCCATTACTTATGGGATATTAACTCCTCCCTAACAGGAAGTGCAAGAGGATCACCCAAGCAGAGCTGCTATATAGCTCCTCCCCTCTACGTCACACCCAGTCATTCGACCGAAAACCAAACGAGAAAGGAGAAACTATAGGGTGCAGTGGTGACTGGAGTATAATTTAAAATTTAGACCTGCCATAAAAAACAGGGCGGGCCGTGGACTGACTACACTACAGGAGAAAGGAATTTATCAGGTAAGCATAAATTATGTTTTCTCCTGTTAAGTGTAGTCAGTCCACGGGTCATCCATTACTTATGGGATACCAATACCAAAGCTAAAGTACACGGATGACGGGAGGGACAGGCAGGATCTTTACATGGAAGGAACCACTGCCTGAAGAACCTTTCTCCCAAAAACAGCCTCAGAAGAAGCAAAAGTGTCAAATTTGGAAAATTTGGAAAAAGTATGAAGAGAAGACCAAGTTGCAGCCTTGCAAATCTGTTCAACAGAGGCCTCATTCTTAAAGGCCCACGTGGAAGCCACAGCTCTCGTAGAATGAGCTGTAATTCTATCAGGAGGCTGCTGTCCAGCAGTCTCATAGGCTAAACGTATTATGCTACGAAGCCAAAAAGAGAGAGAGGTAGCAGATGCTTTTTGTCCTCTCCTCTGTCCAGAATAAAAGACAAACAGGGAAGAAGTTTGGCGAAAATCTTTAGTTGCCTGTAAATAAAATTTCAGGGCACGGACTACGTCTAGATTGTGCAGAAGTCGTTCCTTCTTTGAAGAAGGGTTAGGGCACAATGATGGAACAACAATCTCTTGATTGATATTCTTGTTAGTGACTACCTTAGGTAAGAACCCAGGTTTAGTACGCAGAACTACCTTGTCTGAATGAAAAAATCAGATAAGGAGAATCACAATGTAAGGCCGATAACTCAGAGACTCTACGAGCCGAGGAAATAGCCATTAAAAACAGAACTTTCCAAGATAACAGCTTGATATCAATGGAATGAAGGTGTTCAAACGGAACACCCTGTAAAACGTTAAGAACTAAGTTTAAGCTCCACGGTGGAGCAACAGTCTTAAACACAGGCTTAATCCTGGCCAAAGCCTGACAAAAAGCCTGAACGTCTGGAACATCTGACAGACGTTTGTGTAAAAGGATGGACAGAGCTGAGATCTGTCCCTTTAAAGAACTTGCAGATAAACCCTTTTCTAAACCTTCTTGTAGAAAAGACAATATCCTCGGAATCCTAACCTTACTCCATGAGTAACTCTTGGATTCGCACCAGTGTAAATATTTACGCCATATCTTATGGTAAATTTTCCTGGTAACAGGTTTCCTAGCCTGTATTAAGGTATCAATTACTGACTCCGAAAATCCACGCTTTGATAAAATCAAGCGTTCAATTTCCATGCAGTCAGCTTCAGAGAAATTAGATTTTGATGTTTGAAAGGACCCTGAATTAGAAGGTCCTGTCTCAGAGGCAGCGACCAAGGTGGACAGGATGACATGTCCACTAGATCTGCATACCAGGTCCTGTGTGACCACGCAGGCGCTATTAGAATCACCGATGCTTTCTCCTGTTTGATCCTGACAATCAATCGAGGAAGCATCGGGAAGGGTGGAAACACATAAGCCATGTTGAAGACCCAAGGTGCTGTCAGAGCATCTATCAGCGCCGCTCCCGGGTCCCTGGACCTGGATCCGTAACAAGGAAGTTTGGCGTTCTGGTTTGCCCCAACGTCGAAGTATTTGGGCAAAGACCTCCGGATGAAGTTCCCACTCCCCCGGATGAAAAGTCTGGCGACTTAGGAAATCCGCCTCCCAGTTCTCCACGCCTGGGATGTGAATCGCTGACAGGTGGCAAGAGTGAGACTCTGCCCAGCGAATAATCTTTGAGACTTCCATCATCGCTAGGGAACTCCTTGTCCCTCCCTGATGATTTATGTAAGCCACAGTCGTGATGTTGTCCGACTGAAACCTGATGAACCTCAGAGTTGCTAACTGAGGCCAAGTCAGAAGGGCATTGAGAACTGCTCTCAATTCCAGAATGTTTATTGGAAGGAGACTCTCCTCCTGAGTCCATGATCCCTGAGCCTTCAGGGAATTCCAGACAGCGCCCCGACCTAAAAGGCTGGCGTCTGTTGTTACAATTGTCCAGTCTGGCCTGCTGAAGGGCATCCCCCTGGACAGATGTGGCCGAGAAAGCCACCATAGAAGAGAATCTCTGGTCTCTTGATCCAGATTCAGCATAGGGGACAAATCTGAGTAATCCCCATTCCACTGACTTAGCATGCACAATTGCAGTGGTCTGAGATGCAGGCGCGCAAAAGGTACTATGTCCATTGCCGCTACCATTAAGCCGATTACCTCCATGCATTGAGCCACTGACGGGTGTTGAATGGAATGAAGGACACGGCAAGCATTTAGAAGTTTTGTTAACCTGTCCTCTGTCAGGTAAATTTTCATTTCTACAGAATCTATAAGAGTAACCAAGAAGGGAACTCTTGTGAGTGGTAAGAGAGAACTCTTTTCTTCGTTCACTTTCCACCCATGCGACCTTAGAAATGCCAGTACTAACTCTGTATGAGACTTGGCAGTTTGGAAGCTTGACGCTTGAATCAGAATGTCGTCTAGGTACGGAGCTACCGATATTCCTCACGGTCTTAGTACCGCCAGAAGAGAGCCCAGAACCTTTGTAAAGATTCTTGGAGCCGTAGCTAACCCGAAGGGAAGAGCTACAAACTGGTAATGCCTGTCTAGGAAGGCAAACCTTAGATACCGGTAATGATCCTTGTGAATCGGTATGTGAAGGTAGGCATCCTTTAGATCCACTGTGGTCATGTACTGACCCCTTTGGATCATGGGTAAGATAGTCCGAATAGTTTCCATTTTGAACGATGGAACTCTTAGGAATTTGTTTAGGATCTTTAAATCCAATATTGGTCTGAAGGTTCCTTCTTTCTTGGGAACCACAAACAAATTTGAGTAAAACCCTTGTCCGTGTTCCGACCGCGGAACCGGATGGATCACTCCCATGAGTAAAAGATCTTGTACACAGCGTAGAAACGCCTCTTTCTTTATCTGGTTTGTTGACAACCTTGAAAGATGAAATCTCCCTTGTGGAGGAGAAGCTTTGAAGTCCAGAAGATATCCCTGAGATATGATCTCCAACGCCCAGGGATCCTGGACATCTCTTGCCCAAGCCTGGGCGAAGAGAGAGAGTCTGCCCCCCACTAGATCCGTTTCCGGATCGGGGGCCCTCACTTCATGCTGTCTTAGGGGCAGCAGCAGGTTTTCTGGCCTGCTTGCCCTTGTTCCAGGTCTGGTTAGGTTTCCAGCCTTGTCTGTAGCGAGCAACAGCTCCTTCCTGTTTTGGGGCAGAGGAAGTTGATGCTGCTCCTGCCTTGAAGTTACGAAAGGCACGAAAATTAGACTGTCTAGCCCTTGGTTTGGCTCTGTCTTGAGGCAGGGCATGGCCTTTACCTCCCGTAATATCAGCGATAATTTCTTTCAAACCGGGCCCGAATAATGTCTGCCCCTTGAAAGGTATGTTAAGCAATTTAGATTTAGAAGTCACATCAGCTGACCAGGATTTTAGCCACAGCGCTCTGCGCGCCTGAATGGCGAATCCGGAATTCTTAGCCGTAAGTTTAGTTAAGTGTACTACGGCATCAGAAATAAATGAATTAGCTAGCTTAAGGGTTTTAAGCTTGTGTGTAATCTCATCTAATGGAGCTGTGTCAAGGGTCTCTTCCAGAGACTCAAACCAAAATGCCGCCGCAGCCGTGACAGGCGCAATGCATGCAAGGGGTTGCAATATAAAACCTTGTTGAACAAACATTTTCTTAAGGTAACCCTCTAACTTTTTATCCATTGGATCTGAAAAGGCACAGCTATCCTCCACCGGGATAGTGGTACGCTTAGCTAAAGTAGAAACTGCTCCCTCCACCTTAGGGACCGTTTGCCATAAGTCCCGTGTGGTGGCGTCTATTGGAAACATTTTTCTGAATATAGGAGGGGGTGAGAAAGGCACACCGGGTCTATCCCACTCCTTAATAACAATTTCAGTAAGTCTCTTAGGTATAGGAAAAACGTCAGTACTCGTCGGTACCGCAAAATATTTATCCAACCTACACATTTTCTCTGGGATTGCAACTGTGTTACAATCATTCAGAGCCGCTAAAACCTCCCCTAGTAATACACGGAGGTTTTCCAGCTTAAACTTAAAATTTGAAATGTCTGAATCCAGTTTATTTGGATCAGATCCGTCACCCACAGAATGAAGCTCTCCGTCTTCATGTTCTGCAAATTGTGACGCAGTATCAGACATGGCCCTAACATTATCAGCGCACTCTGTTCTCACCCCAGAGTGGTCTCGTTTACCCCTAAGTTCTGGCAATTTAGACAAAACTTCAGTCATAACATTAGCCATGTCTTGTAAAGTGATTTGTAATGGCCGCCCTGATGTACTTGGCGTTACAATATCACGCACCTCCTGAGCGGGAGATGCAGGTACTGACACGTGAGGCAAGTTAGTCGGCATAACTTCCCCCTCGTTGTCTGGTGAATGTTGCTTAACATGTACAGATTGACTTTTATTTAAAGTAGCATCAATGCAATTAGTACATAAATTTCTATTGGGCTCCACCTTGGCCTTTGAACATATTGCACAAAGAGATTCCTCTGTGTCAGACATGTTTAAACAAACTAGCAATTAGACTAGCAAGCTTGGAAAATACTTTTCAACTGAATTTACAAGCAATATAAAAAACGTTACTGTGCCTTTAAGAAGCACACAAAAAAACTGTCACTTTGATATAACAATGAACCGGTTTAGTTATAGCAATCAATTTTTCATATGAAATGCATTAATTTAGCAAAGGATAGCACCCATCAGCAAATGGATTATTAACCCCTTAATACCAAAAAAACGATTGACAAATAAATACGTTTTTCTATCACAGTCAAAGCAAAGTCTCACAGGTCTGCTGTGAGTGATTACCTCTCTCAAACTAGTTTTGGAGACCCCTGAGCTCTGTAGAGACGTCCTGGATCATGCGGGAGAATAAGTTAGACTGTGACTGAATTTTTAATGCGTAGTAAAAGCGCCAAAAATAGGCCCCTCCCACTCTTAACACAGCAGAGGGGAAGCTCAGTAACTGATTTTATACAAAATAAACGACAGCCAAGTGGAAAATAATGCCCATAATTTTTCACCAAGTACCTCAGAGAAAAAAACGATTAAACTGTCAGTAAACGTTTTAAATATATGAAATAAGAATAAAAGCCTGTTGCTAGTCGCTATCACTGCAGAGAGGCTAGAGTTATATGTATACAGTATTTTCTTAGTGAAGTGCCATTCCCCAGAAATACTTTAGTGCCAACATACATACATAACAGCCTGATACCAGTTACTACTACTGCATTTAAGGCTGTACTTACATTATATCGGTATTAGCAGTATTTTCTCAGTCAATTCCATTCCTTAGAAAATAATATACTGCAACATACCTCTTTGCAGGTGAACCCTGCCCGCTGTCCCCTGTTCTGAAGTTACCTCGCTCCTCAGAATGGCCGAGAACAGCAAATGGATCTTAGTTACGTCCGCTAAGATCATATACAAACTCAGGTAGATTCTTCTTCTAATACTGCCTGAGAAAAAACAACACACTCCGGTGCTGTTTAAAACAACAAACTTTTGATTGAAGTAATAAAAAACTAAATTTAATAACCACACTCCTCTCACACATCCTATCTATTAGTTAGGTGCAAGAGAATGACTGGGTGTGACGTAGAGGGGAGGAGCTATATAGCAGCTCTGCTTGGGTGATCCTCTTGCACTTCCTGTTAGGGAGGAGTTAATATCCCATAAGTAATGGATGACCCGTGGACTGACTACACTTAACAGGAGAAAAGGCCCTCTATATAGTGCCGAAACGCGTAGACAATTCGACACAGGATTTGTGAGGCTCGTAATACTCTCAGGATACGGTGCATTTGGGGTGAGTTTGTTTACCAATATTCCACACCCCGTAGGCCATTGGTTTAGTGCACTTCTCTCTTTTTTCCAGGTCTCTGTCTTCACTCGGACTAGGATACTGGATCGTTACCCCATCACTCAGGATTTCTGTTCCCATTTGGATCTATTCAAGATCACTCTTTTGGAAATATTGACTTTATTAGACTTTCTCACTGACAAATCGGATGACTGTGATTTATTGTTTAATTTGCTTATTTCTAACCAATTACCATTAAGTTAATGTCTGGCTAATTCATTTAACCCACTGATAATATCTTTGGCTAAACAACAGCCGGATGGCCCATGGTCACAAAACAATTTATTAAGATTGTGGAGTTATATATATGAGTTTTGGTTAATATTTATCCCCACGGTTACTATAGAACCTATCTAGTTCGTGGAGTTATTTATACGAGTCTTGGTTAATATATATTCTCACTGTAATTTGGTTTTCACACACTGCCGTTCTGTTTTGTTAGCATTTTTTCACAAGCCGAATTATTGTTTTTGAGCACAATTGTGATTTCATTTGTATTTTTATTTGCATATTTGGATAGCACGTGTTATATTAGATTGTTTGCATAGAGGGACATACCGGTATCGTCCTAATTAGATAAATTAGTCACTGGAAGAGTTTATCACTTGTTGACAATCAGTTCGATTTTCTCACATATACACACACACTTGTTTTGCTCTACCCTTTCAAATAACCCCAATCTGAAATCGGTATATTGGAAAACACCATTTCCATATTACCAACTCCCAGGAATTTATTAGCACTTGTTCATACCCTAACCTATTGGTTTATTCCTTTTTTGAAGTATTGAAACACACCATTACCTCTTTCATAGCTTAAGTACGTACCATTTTGAAGATTTGATGTCTATATTGTCAAAAGAATGTTATCACATTATAGAATAGGTTAGACTAATTTTTATAGGTCTGTGCATTTACTGTTAATCATTCACTTGTGTGATTTTATTCATTCATTTATTTTTATTTTTTAAACTTGGTTTCTTTGTTTGGATTTGGATTTTAATAAATGATATTTCATTTTTATCAGTTTCAAGGTTTTTGATGAAACGCATATTATAACCTAGGTTGGTCATCCTGTTAATAACCAGGACTTTATTTTTACATTACATTCGTTTAATCCTGTGATATACCTTAGCCATTGGCGCTCCTATATATCTAATACTTTATCTTTTAATTAAGACCTATTAGGGGGTCATCTTTATAGTGTAGCAGGTATAGTTTCTTCCAGGCGCTGGAAACTTTCCTTCTCATTTGTCAGGATGATTCTCAGTCAGAAGAGAATCAGGTTATGCCATCTCCTTCTCCCCATGTGTCACAACCTTTAACGCCCGCCCAAGCGACGCCAAGTACTTCTAGTGCGTCTAATTCTTTCACCCTGCAAGATATGGCCACAGTTATGTCTACTACCCTCACAGAGGTATTATCTAAACTGCCTGGTTTGCAGGGTAAGCGCAGTAGGTCCGGTATTAGAGTAAATACTGAGCCCTCTGATGCTTTATTGGCCATCTCCGATATACCCTCACAGTGTTCTGATTTGGGGGTGGGGGAATTGCTGTCTGAGGGAGAGCTTTCTGATTCAGGAAGGTTTTAGCGACTCTGGATGATTGTGACCCTATTGCCATTCCACCAGAGAAATTGTGTAAAATGGATAAATACCTAGAAGTCCCTACTTACACTAATGTTTTTCCAGTCCCTAGAAGAATTTCGGACATTGTTACTAAGGAATGGGATAGACCAGGCATTCCGTTCTCTCCCCCTCCTACTTTTAAGAAAATGTTTCCTATATCTGACACCATTCAGGATTCGTGGCAGACGGTCCCTAAGGTGGAGAGAGCTATTTCTACCCTGGCTAAGCGTACAACTATTCCTATTGAGGACAGTTGTGCTTTCAAAGATCCTATGGATAAAAAATTAGAGGGTCTTCTAAAGAAATTTTTATTCATGAGGGTTTTCTTCTACAACCTCTAGCGTGCATTGTTCCTGTAACTACTGCAGCCGCTTTTTGGTTTGAGGCTCTAGAGGAGTCTCTTAAGGTTGAGACCCCATTGGATGATATTTTGGACAGAATTAAGGCTCTCAAGCTAGCTAATTCTTTTATTACAGATGCTGCTTTTCAAATGGCTAAATTAGCGGCAAAGAATGCAGGCTTTGCCATTTTAGCGCGTAGAGCGTTATGGCTTAAGTCCTGGTCTGCTGATGTGTCATCAAAATCTAAGCTGTTAGCTATTCCTTTCAAGGGTAAGACCCTATTCAGGCCTGAACTGAAGGAGATCATTTCCGACATTACTGGAGGTAAAGGCCATGCCCTTCCTCAGGACAAGACGATTAAAATGAGGGCCAAACAAAATAATTTTCGTTCCTTTCGAAACTTTAAAGGTGGACCCTCTACTTCCTCCTCTGCCACAAAGCAGGAGGGGAATTTTGCTCAATCCAAGTCAGTCTGGAGACCTAACCAGACCTGGAATAAAAGTAAACAGGCCAAGAAGCCCGCTGCTGCTACCAAGACAGCATGAAGGAGCAGCCCCCGATCCGGGAGCGGATCTGGTAGGGGGCAGACTTTCTCTCTTCGCTCAGGCTTGGGCAAGAGATGTTCAGGATTCCTGGGCATTATAAATCGTGAATTTTAGTAATTCCCCTAAGAAAAGGGGATTTACGTTTGGGGACAGGTCAAAGTTTCCCAAAATTATCCCAACAGGGTAGGCCTATGTATCCCTGGAGGGCAGTGCCTGATACCTGGTTTAATATCAAAGAAATATAAGGAAAGAAAAGAAGGTATCTTGTGGCACACTTAAATGGAAAACTTTATTTTCGATCTGATATTGTAGAAAAGGCACTAAGGAAAAGATTAAAATATAACTTTTATTGATATCTTTAAAATATTTAAATGACAAGAAAACAAAACATATAAAATGGGGAGATTTGATGTTTTCAAAAAATGTATCCCAAATGGTACTAAATTGTCATTTGTAAGTCACATAGGAACAGCTAGATAAATGCTGTTTAATAAATAGCCTCTATCAATCTATATTTAGTTTTCTATTACCATGGGAATTTATTTATATTCATTAGTTTCAAATTTCCCTAGAGATGATCTAAGTCATCCAACATAACTTGCTTATGGTAAAAATAGGTGTGAAAGGAACATTAAAATTGCTGTGTCAGGGATCACACAGGGGGATAGTGTATAACTTATTGGTGTGAATTGCGATCTCGATTTGATGGGGAATCAAATATGTAATATTATATTCCAAACTAGTTGTAAATTACTGGTGGCTGAGTGAGGTGCTTAAACAATTTTGCAGCATTGTCCCAACCCAAAAACTAACTGGTTTGGTTTGGACCACAAGATAGCATGAATAATGCCTAATAAATTCTTAAATATACAGATTGCCCCCCCAAAAAAAAATTACACAGTGTTAAGTGTAAATACCCCCCTGAGAAGTTAAGGTATTATTGGAGACGTCTTCCAATAATATAATAGTGTTCTGTGACACAGCTTGTTTTTATTAAAATGATATATATATGCGCTTCTCGTTATACATAAGGGGAATAACCCCTAGATTAGAATATTCTAAATCAATATATTTTAGCTTAGAACCCGTTAATGGGTGATGGACAGAGTATCACTTGGTTAAAGGTAGTGAATAAGGCTATCGTAAGTAAGGCTATCAAAAAATATAGGAACACTGTGGATACTCCACAATCCTATAATGACCATATACTATGATTTTGACCATATACTATGATTTTACAATAGTTTACCAGCAAGTTTTTTAACCGTTAAGCTACCCACCAAGTTTACCCACCAAGTTTAAGCTAAATTGCCGACATACGGCCAACAAAATTAAGAAATTTCTATTTTAAACATAGAGCATAAGGAGAAGCAGAGCGAACGCCTGACGCGCGTTTCGCCTACTGCTTTGTCAAAGGCGCCGAACGTCCTTTGTGCCTCCTCATTTATATTTACGCCAGCCAATCAAAAAAGAGGTGTGTGTAAAGCACGTGATAGGGGTAACCAATCCTAAGGCATTGGTAACGTCATTGGAAATAGTTGTATATTACTGGGTTAGGGAGATGGAGGTGTGTAATATAGCCGGCCAATCAGGTTACAATCACCGGCCCAAATGTAAACAAAAGGTTAGGAATAGGATTTTCACAGATCACGTATATATTGCTTTGTGTTACGCAAATGTTAGCTATTACGGAATACTTATGAAGTGCGTCCCATTGACAATCGCCTATGCTGAGCGTACACATGCATATCTTAGATGTTGTGATCGGATGAAAACCGTACTAATACTTGGTATTAATGTGAGTTGCCTCATCTTTTGAGAAGCTTATCCGTGTTTACACACCTTAGACAATATTAACCACTTGTATTAATATAAATAAATATAAATAAATTCCCATGGTAATAGAAAACTAAATATAGATTGATAGAGGCTATTTATTAAACAGCATTTATCTAGCTGTTCCTATGTGACTTACAAATGACAATTTAGTACCATTTGGGATACATTTTTTGAAAACATCAAATCTCCCCATTTTATATGTTTTGTTTTCTTGTCATTTAAATATTTTAAAGATATCAATAAAAGTTATATTTTAATCTTTTCCTTAGTGCCTTTTCTACAATATCAGATCGAAAATAAAGTTTTCCATTTAAGTGTGCCACAAGATACATTATAAATCGTGAACCAGGGGTATTGGCTAGAATTCAAAGATTCTCTCCCAAGGGGGACATTTCATCTTTCACGTATGTCTGTAAACCAGACAAAAAGAGAGGCGTTCTTATGCTGTGTAGAAGACCTATATACCATGGGAGTAATCTGCCCAGTTCCAAAAGTAGAACAGGGGCAGGGGTTTTACTCAAATCTGTTCGTGGTTCCCAAAAAAGAGGGAACTTTCAGACCGATTTTAGATCTCAAGATTCTAAACAAATTTCTCAGAGTCCCATCCTTGAAGATGGAGACCATTCGAACAATTTTACCAATGATCCAGGAGGGTCAATATATGACCACCGTGGATTTGAAGGATGCGTATCTTCACATTCCTATCCACAAAGATCATCACCAGTTCCTCAGGTTCGCCTTCCTGGACAAACATTACCAGTTTGTGGCCCTTCCTTTCAGGTTGGCCACAGCTCCCAGAATTTTCACAAAGGTGCTAGGGTCCCTTCTGGCGGTGCTAAGGCCGCGGGGCATAGCAGTGGCACCCTATCTGGACGATATCTTGATTCAGGTGTCAACTTACCATTTAGCCAAATCCCACACGGACATCGTGTTGGCTTTTCTAAGATCCCACGGGTGGAAGGTGAACATAAAAAAGAGTTCACTTGTTCCTCTAACAAGAGTTCCATTCTTAGGAACTCTGATAGACTCGGTAGACATGAAGATTTTTCTGACGGAGGTCAAAAAATAAAATTTTTTAACCACTTGCCGAGCACTTCATTCCATTCCTCGGCCGACAGTGGTGCAGTGTATGGAGGTAATTGGACTAATGGTAGCGGCAATGGACATAGTTCCGTTTGCTCGCTTACATCTCAGACCACTGCAACTGTGCATGCTCAGACAGTGGAATGGGGATTATGCAGATTTATCTCCGCGGATAAATCTGGATCTAGAGACCAGAGACTCTCTTCTTTGGTGGTTGTCACAGGATCATCTGTCCCAGGGAATGTGTTTCCGAAGGCCAGCATGGGTCATAGTGACGACGGACGCCAGCCTTTTGGGTTGTGGCGCAGTCTGGAATTCTCTGAAGGCTCAGGGTGTGTGGACTCAGCAGGAGGCCCTACTTCTAATAAATATTTTAGAACTAAGAGCGATATTCAACGCGCTTCAGGCGTGGCCTCAGCTGGCTTCAGCCAGATTCATAAGGTTCCAGTCGGACAATATCACGACTGTAGCATATATCAATCATCAGGGGGGAACAAAGAATTCTCTAGCGATGATAGAGGTTTCCAAAATAATTCGATGGGCAGGGACTCACTCTTGCCATCTATCAGCAATCTATACCCCAGGAGTGGAGAACTGGGAAGCGGATTTTCTAAGTCGTCAGACTTTTCATCCGGGGGAGTGTGAGCTCCATCCGGAGGTGTTTGCGACATTGATTCGTCAATGGGGCACACCGGAATTGGATCTGATGGCATCTCGTCAGAATGCCAAACTTCCTTGTAACGGATCCAGATCAAGGGATCCTCAAGCAGTACTGATAGATGCCGCTCAACCTGGCTTATGTGTTTCCTCCTTTTCCTCTCCTGCCTTGTCTGATTGCCAGAATCAAACAGGAGAAGGCTTCGGTAATCTTGATAGTGCCTGCGTGGCCACGCAGGACTTGGTATGCAGATCTGGTGGAAATGTCATCTCTGCCACCGTGGAAACTGCCTCTGAGACAGGACCTTCTCATTCGGGGTCCGTTCCAACAGCCAAATCTAGTTTCTATGCGGCTGACTGCCTGGAGATTGAACGCTTGATTTTATCTCAGCGGGGTTTCTCTGAGTCGGTCATTGACACCTTGATTCAGGCTAGAAAGCCTGTAACTAGGTAAATTTAGCATAAGATATGGCGTAAATATCTTTATTGGTGCGAATCCAAAGGCTACTCATGGAGTAAGATCAGGATTCCTAGGATTTTGTCCTTTCTCCAAGAAGGATTGGAGAAGGGGCTATCAGCTAGTTCCTTAAAGGGACAGATTTCTGCTTTGTCAATCTTACTACACAAGCGTCTGGCAGATGTTCCAGACGTTCAGTCGTTTTGTCAGGCTTTGGTTAGAATTAAGCCTGTGTTTAAACCTGTTGCTCTGCCATGGAGTTTGAATTTAGTTCTGAATGTTCTTCAAGGGGTTCCGTTTGAACCCATGCATTCCATAGATATTAAACTTCTATCTTGGAAAGTTCTATTTTTAGTTGCTATCTCTTCTGCTCGAAGAGTTTCTGAGCTATCTGCATTACAATGCGACTCGCCTTATCTTATCTTCCATTCTGTTAAGGTGGTTTTGTGTACCAAACCTCGATTTCTTCCTAAGGTTGTTACAAATAAGAATATTAATCAGGAAATTGTTGTTCCTTCTCTGTGTCCTAATCCTTCTTCTAAGAAGGAGTGTCTGTTACATAACTTGGACGTGGTTCGTGCTTTGAAGTTTTACTTGCGAACGACCAAAGATTTCCGTCAAACATCTTCTCTGTTTGTTGTCTATTCTTGAAAGCTTAGGGGTCAAAAAGCTATGGCTGCCTCTCTTTCTTTTTGGCTGAAAAGCATCATCCGTTTGGCATAGGAAACTGCTGGACAGCAGACTCCTAATAAAATTACAGCTCATTCTACTAGAGCAGTGGCTTCCACATGGGCTTTTAAAAACTATGCTTCTGTTGAACAGATTTGTAAGGCCGCGACTTGGTCTTCCCTTCATACCTTTTCCAAATTTGATACTTTTGCTTCTTCTGAGGCTATTTTTGGGAGAAAAAATATTCAAGCAGTGGTGCCTTCCGTTTAGGTATCTGTCTTGTCCCTCCCGTTCATCCGTGTCCTGTAGCTTTGGTATTGTATCCCACAAGTAAAGGATGAATCCGTGGACTCGTCGTATCTTATAGAAGAAAACAAAATTTATGCTTACCTGATAAATTCATTTCTTCTATGATACGACGAGTCCACGGCCCGTCCTGTCAATTGAAGACAGATTATATTTTTTTATTTAAAACTTCAGTCACCTCTGCACCTTGTAGTTTCTCCTTTTTCTTCCTATACCTTCGGTCAAATGACTGGGGGTGGAGTCAAGGGAGGAGCTATATAGACAGCTCTGCTGTGGTGCTCTTTGCCACTTCCTGTTAGCAGGAGGATAGTATCCCACAAGTAAAGGATGAATCCGTGGACTCGTCGTATCATAGAAGAAATGAATTTATCAGGTAAGCATAAATTTTGTTTTTTCTTCTTAAATGGAAAGAGTCCACAGCTGCATTCATTACTTTTGGGAAAACAATACCCAAGCTATAGAGGACACTGAATGCCAAGATGGGAGGGTACAATAAGCGGCCTATTCTGAGGGCACCAAGCCTGAAATCACTGCCCACAAAAACCCAGCTTCGTCTGAAGCCGAGAAAACTTTGAAATGAAAAGCCCCTAGGACACTGACCTGTCAGGTAGTCCAGAGCCTAGCTAGAGACAGCACAATCTGACTCAACTGAGCCAGCAGGCCTCCAGGAGACATCGTCGCCCAACAGTGGGTCCCTCACCACTCACCCCTCACTAAAGAGGGAACACCAGCCTCAACTCCCAAAGGGATAGGGCCAGGAAGAACCGAAAGAAAAAACTGAAAGGTCACAAAATCCATAAAAGGAAACCCCCCAGAGCGAGCACAGCTCACAAGGGCCCAAATGGGTCCCGACAGACAAGGGGAGACTACGCCTAGACCAGGAGAAACCAGAGGTATAGGACCGGGCATAGTAACAGAGAACCTTTCTCTCAAACGTTGTGCAAGAGCACCAAAAGACAACACAAGACTGAGTCCTCACATCGTCTGAGCTTAGAATACTGAAGTATTTTGCAACAAAAAAAACGTGTAAAAGACCCAGACGAAAAACCCTGAGTCAAGAACACGCCACCATCATCAGGATGACACAGAGAATACTTGGTGAGAAGTAAAAGCAGCCAGCAAAAGAACAGATTGCAAAAGACAACTCCCAGACAGAGGGCACATTCTAGGCAATCCAAGTCGCCAGACCTACCCACAGGTCTTCCAAAAAGGGGGAAGCACATAACCTCCACGAGGCCCCCCAAGAGAGAGAGGTGATACCCAGAACCCGAGATGGAGCAATCCTAGACCTGCTGCTTGTAAGCCTATGGAGCTAGCTACTATGCCCACCTAGATCCTGGAGATGACGTCTCTCAGAACCAACTCCCAGCCGGGCCAGCCCCAGCAATGGCAGGTCTGAACAGAAGAACCCCAAAACCAGCTCAAAGACGAGCGTAAGAATGGCCACAGCCAATCCAACAGAGCACAGGTGCAACCCGACTCCTTAGAACAGGTGAAAGGACCATAGACCCAAAGGATCTAGCAAAAAGGTCCAAGTAGTCTCGACACGGAGCCAGCAAGACTCCATATGGAATGTAACAACCCAGAGAGAATACCCCTCTCTGCTAGGGAAACTTACAGTTCCCATCTCCTGAATCCAGGAGAAGCCCTAAGAAAAGGACCATATCTCCATAAAAAGGAGAATAAGCTCTCAACCAAAGAAGGGGAAAGGGCTAAAAAGCAGCACCTTCCCCAAGCCACAGGCTAAAGGAGAGATCAATCCCCAACGTAGAAGCCCTGTTGAAAGGGATTCCCCTAAAAACTAGCATGCTATCAAGCAACCAATGTGCAATAGTAGCAGCAGAGACACTGCAAGTCCATTCACCTGCAGAGCAGTGAATACAATGGATACTACAGCAAGCTGACCAAGAGAAACCACCTAAGGTGCAAAACAAGCCCAATGAGCAACGGTACTCAGAAAACCTGGCCAACCAAGACCAGGTCAAGGAATCTGAGTAAAAGGACAAAGCCCAAGTTCCCAGGAACTGGGGAACCCTGAATCAGCCCTGGAGCCTAAAAGTCCGGTAACAACCCACAACGGGATCCACAAGGGAAAATGCTGAGTGAAACTCAGCAACCGGAAGCCCCAGGGAGAAACAGGTCTGAGCCCCCAATTGTTTAAACAAACAATACCCGAAAACTTAACACACCATCTGATATAACAACCTAGACCACAGGGGATAATAATGTAATATCCAGATCAACCCAGATAACGAGAAAAACTTGCAAGTCCCGACCTAAGGAAGAGACCACCTCTTGCCGAAATCCCACTCTCCAAAGGAGTTAAGGCGGTAAAAGTCGTACAACGACACTAGAGCCCCTAGACTCTCCAACAGCCTCAGGACAATAAGGCAAGGGGATACCTCGAGGCCAAAACCACTCAAGCAAAGGCTGGTCTCCACATCACCTCCATACAAGAGGATGATCACAGGGAGAAAGGGGCGCGTCATACCCCTCCGGGAGGAACCCCAAGGAGACCCCTCTCTGCTAGGAAAACTTACAGTTCCCATTTCCTGAATCCAGGAGAAGCCCTAAGAAAAGGACCATATCTCCATAAAAAGGAGAATAAACTCTCACCCAAAGAAGGGGAAAGGGCTAAAAAGCAGCACCTTCCCCAAGCCACAGGCTAAAGGAGAGATCAATCCCCAACGCAGAAGCCCTGTTGAAAGGGATTCCCCTAAAAACTAGCATGCTATCAAGCAACCAATATGCAATAGTAGCAGCAGAGACACTGCAAGTTCATTCACCTGCAGAGCAGTGAATACAATGGATACTACAGCAAGCTGGCCAAGAGAAACCACCTAAGGTGCAAAACAAGCCCAATGAGCAACGGTACTCAGAAAACCTGGCCAACCAAGACCAGGTCAAGGAATCTGAGTAAAAGGACAAAGCCCAAGTTCCCAGGAACTGGGGAACCCTGAATCAGCCCTGGAGCCTAAAAGTCCGGTAACAATCCACAACGGGATCCACAAGGGAAAATGCTGAGTGAAACTCAGCAACCAGAAGCCCCAGGGAGAAACAGGTCCGAGCCCCCAATTGTTTAAACAAACAATACCCGAAAACTTAACACACCATCTGATATAACAACCTAGACCACAGGGGATAATAATGTAATATACAGATCAACCCAGATAACGAGAAAAACTTGCAAGTCCCGACCTAAGGAAGAGACCACCTCTTGCCGAAGTCCCACTCTCCAAAGGAGCTAAGGCGGTAAAAGTCGTACAACGACACTAGAGCCCCTAGACTCTCCAACAGCCTCAGGACAATAAGGCAAGGGGATACCTTGAGGTCAAAACCACTCAAGCAAAGGCTGGTCTCCACATCACCTCCATACAAGTGGATGATCACAGGGAGAAAGGGGCGCGTCATACCCCTCCGGGAGGAACCCCAAGGAGACCACGCCCAGTGTTCCTAACAGGGAACAAACATCTCCCAGGCCCCTAAAAGGAGACCTAACATGGAGATCACAGAGGAAGACCAAAAAGGTCTCAGAAAAACAGCTAGTCAGTACACAGACAATGTGCAATAGCTGCAGCTGGTTACATTCTGCAAACCATCCGCTGCAAGGCAGCTGAACTACCCTTCAAACTACTAGCTGCTGAGGACCAAGTCCAAAAAGGACAATCCCAGAGCCTCAAAAGAAAAAGGCCAAACTGCTCACTCGGCGGTAAGAAGGCGCTAAGCCCTCCAACTCTCCACCATGTGGGGGAGGAACTCTAGGGTCCGACATTACCAGACGCAAGAGAGAGTGACGCAGGGGAAACGCCACTGACCCAGTTATCCAAATTGAAGGCTATAAGGACTGAGACAACCCCTCCTGCCTCGCGGACCCACAGGTCCCCAAAAATGCTTAGTTGAATGCAAACATAAGCACTCGGCACCTCGACCGGACCAGTCAATCAGAACGGCGCCACGTGTCTGAACAGCCACAAGACAGAACCGAACCCAACAGGACCTGCCTGCAACCCGGGTCCTAACCGTCAAGCTGCATGAATCCTCCTTCAGAGGGGAAGAAGAGAAAACAGACAAACATAGCACTAACATGTCCCCAAAAACACTTCCGCAGAAGTAACAGAGAGTATCGATCCCAGTTTAAGATTCCTGAAGGAAACAAAAACAAAATGAAAGACATCCTAATTGGATAAAAAGAAAATATAAGGCAACCTGTAGGTTAGCGCCCAATAAGAAAACAGACCTACCGCAGGACCAGTCACATGGAGCCCTAATCTTCCAAAAAACTGGGAAGGATCTCAAGAAAGAACAGTCAGGAGATTATATCATCCCCACATGTCTAATGAGGTGCACCATTCGAAGCAGACTGAAAATTCCTGTATCCGAGAAGGATAGGGTCATTTAATAACTGAAAAACATGTCTGAGTAAGACGCGAAGGCGAGCAACCTTGTAACGAAAGGCACAACACTCAGAGACAATTACACCCGCAGGGAACTGCCCAAGGTGGTAGACCCAGGACAATAGGGCATAAACATCAGGACTCCGCAGACGAATAATCGCCAAAAATACGTAGAAGCGAAAATGTGCTGCAACCTCCGGAGGGAACAAGCCGCCCTGCATGGAGGAATAATCATAAACTGGGTTACCCGCATGTGTAGAAGTATGGAGTGGTAGGGAACTCGCCTCTCGTAGGACAGGATCCCCAGAGGCGGATGGCTCAGCTGACCCTTGATTCCCGAAGCCCGAGGAACAAGCCGCTCTCATATGGCATACAGAACAAAACTGGTTGACATGTCAACAAGGCCAATCCGGATTCTTCACCGGACGCAGAATCTGAAATTAAAACAGTCTCAGTATCAGAATCCTCCATAACTGAATCTGAAATTTGAATAGTCTCAGCATCAGAATCCTCCATAACTGGATAGAAGATATGCAAATATGGACTAAAGAAGTAAAACAAAAATGGCACCTGAAACCCACAACGGCTAGGGCACTCACCACTTCCAGATGACCAGACCCCTGAGGACTAGAATTTCTCCTTCGCCACACGGTCGGGAATGCGGAAATGGAAGACGGAGCGTAACCACACCGACCACAAGGTGAACTGTATAGTCCAAAAAAGTGCGCCCAACCATAAGGTTGCGTCACTTCCAAAGGCCTCAATGTTCCAAACCACGAGCCCAATAAACACCACACATAAGCAGGTTAAATCACATAACAAACATGATTATAAACCCCCTGTTCAATAACCCCCCTCAGGAGATATTAACCCTTGATTCCAAGATACTAAAGGAGACTCACTGAGATACTTATGTTAAGTTAGACCCACAAGGTGGTAGCCTCTCGGGAAAACATTTGTATTACAGTACGTTCATAAAGAAAGTAAAATGAAACGATCTTACCGGAATCTACGCCGTGGAACAGGAACACGGCCCTTCAAGTGTGACGGATAGTAGCCTCGCCTCGGCCATGGACTTAAGAGAAGAAAGCAGGCAGCGGAGTGAAGTTCGACAATGCCGATTGCTTGAGGAGCTGTTAACATTAGTCGGGATGGTTTCACAGAAAGAATCTCCCTGCATCTCCGGACTCTAACTTTCATCCAAGCCCTCACTGAGAGACTGATAGGATTACTTAAAACTCCTGTCCCATGCCGAAGAGTACTACCCTCCATAAGAGACAAAATAAATTCTGACACTTCTCTGCCAACCTCCTGGGACGAAAGGCAAAGAATGACTGGGGGATGAGGGGAGTGGGAGGAGTATTTAAGCCTTTGGCTGGGGTGTCTTTGCCTCCTCCTGGTAGCCAGGTTCTTATTTCCCAAAAATAATGAATGCAGCTGTGGACTCTTTCCATTTAAGAAGAAAAGTTTAGTTTACCAATAAAGAAAAAAAAAGGAAGAGAAGAGAGAACAGAATGGAAAGACAGAATAGAAGATATAGAGGAGAGGAAATTCAAACATTACAATACATGTACATGCCATATCACACTGAAATTCTATCCACAGTTGTCAATGGAAGAATGTTTTCTAATAACATAATTTTCTAACTCTGTAACACGGAGGAGTTGAACCAATAATTTAGTATCTTGGCATAGATGTTTGCAGCCCATTTTTTTGCTTTATCGGCTTGATTTGACACATTGTATGTCATTTTAAAAAACTTGTTTTACACTTAGCTACTATGTGTTTTTTTGGTATGAATTATACACTAGTAGAGCTATGAAAACGTATTCATACCACAGTCTATCTAGCGCTCCCTCTACACAGACACAACAGGGATTGTTCCTGCTGACGGGAGGCAAGTCATACCGGATGACTAGGAGGATCCAGTCCGCTCTGCTAGCAATATTGAGTGTTCCGCCAAATGTGAGTGGTTTCTTGTTTTTCTACACATTGGTTTATATTATGAATTGAGTAACTATGAGGCCCCTTCTTTCATTCACTTCCTAGGATACCATTTGATGACAGGCCTGACATCTCCTGAAGAGCTGCCCGAGTTCCCTGTAACATGGGATCTGTTACACCATATTGAACTGATACATGAACATTGATCTAATAACCATATACATATTTTGTTTACAAAGAGAGAAGCGCTCTACCAGGAACGAACAACAGCTCAGTAGCTTGTTCTGTGGCGAGTTACCACCTAGGAGCAGCCTCTTTTAGCCCAGTTGTGCTTTTCACAAAGGAAAACTTTCCTGAAGTATATCAGTCTGATCCCGCCAAGTAAGGTCAGTCCAGCCCCGAAATACCAGACAATTCTCCTTTGAACAAGGAACATGACAAGCTCCAGACGATCGTTTCAGCCTTCAGTGGGCCTCGTCAGTGAGGTGCAGCCATATTCCTCTAAGCACACTGGGCAAGGAGTCCACCTCTGGTTTCCCCATTCACCCTTAGGGAGACCTGCCTAAACTAAACGATCCTCTGGGGTTGTCATTTTCCTTGTTCAGAGGAGAATTGCCTGGTATTTCGGGCTGGACTGACCTTACTTGGCGGGATCAGACTGATATACTTCAGGAAAGTTTTCCTCTGTGAAAAGCACACTGGTCTAAAAGAAGTTGCTCCTGGGTGGTAAATCACCATAGAACTAGCTGATGAGCTGTTGTTCATTCCTGGTAAAGCGCTTTTCTGTTTGTATGCAAATTAATATGACCCTGGGGAGGTCTCCCTAAGGGTGATGGGGGAAACCAGACATGGACTCCTTGCCCAGTGTGCTTAGAGGAATGTGGCTGCACCTCACTGACGAGGCCCATAGGAGACCGAAACGATCGTCTGGGGTTGTCATGTTCCTTGTTCAGAGGACAATTACCTGGTATTTCGGGGCTGGACTGACCTTACTTGGCGGGATCAAACTGATATACTACAGGAAAGTTTTCCTCTGTGAAAAGCACACTGGTCTTAAAGAGGCTGCTCCTGGGTGGTAAATCGCCATAGAACTAGCTGATGAGCTGTTTGTTCCTGGTAGAGCGCTTCTCTCTTTGTATATACATATTTCTTTTTATATATATTTTGGTGCCCCTGTAATTACTGTTTTTAAGCAATTTGTTTTATTGTATACTCAGCATAAGCCTAGAGCCACAGGTATGATTTGCAACAATACTTTGCAAGGAAACATCTGAAATGTAAATGTGCAGCATCATACACACTATACCCAGGGTTGTTAGGCATGTCTATGGTCAATTAACCCCAACATCCATTATCCATGATTCAAGCAAGGAGTCTGATAGTCAATAACTAGGTAATGTTCAATATACTTCTTCATACTGTGAGATGATTACGGCTGGTTGGCCGAAACGCGTAAGCCAGTCCAGCACCTTCACTCTTCCTTGTTTGTGAATTTTAACATGATTTGAATAAAATTTGTAGTTTTTAAGGATGGCTAGCTGATTGATTTTGTTGCTGATATTAAACAGTAACAATAAGTAAATATAGGGCATCTCTGTAAGCAAAAGGAGCAATCTTAGTGCCCTGGTATGTAGGTAAAGGGTCAATGCTTACAGTATATAAGGATCATAAGCTCAAGTACAGTCAATATACATTTCAAAGAATCAATAACATAAAGGTATGAGACAGCATGTAGATAGGGCTATATATATTAAAAATACATACTTTATTTTGTCATGTTAAAAACCACAGTAGGGCACAGCCCTCCACAGCAGGGTAACAACTGGTGCATTTCCTGCCTCAAAAGCACAGTGACTACATCAGAGTTTACATCTCAAACAAGAGGGTTTTGTTCTGTACCATATAATGTGAACATCATATCAAAAAGCTAGATTAATGTGCCATGCTTAAGACTCAACTAGTGGTCCCAGCAATAATAGGAATCTATTAGTTAGATACATAGAACTCAACACCAATAAAATATAGTCTGAGGCTTCACAGGAAGACCAAGACAGACATAAAAGCTAAGAGTTTCTCACTTATGGGCAGGTCAATGAGTGTATACTTCCTAGAAAGCAATATCAACCAGAGTGCTCAGATTCTTAGGGCTAAAGTACCTAGATTGCAGCCACCTCTTTCTGCAGCAACATTTTAGCTCTCTCTAAAACTGCTATTAAATTCTATTAAAGAACAACATTTCAGCATGTTAAAAATATTTCTGCATACAAAATTGTTATCTAGAGGATGTGCATTTCCTGTTAATTCTCACTGGCTGATAAGGACACTTTTGTCAGAGAGGGATGTGCCTCTGCAAGCCAGAGAAGAAAAAAATGTTTATTCAGAAAAGAAACTCACATTTTTATAAAAAATGATACGCACTATGATAAAATTAATTTTCCTAGCTCTGCTTCCATGCAGCATCATTGAGTGGGAGGGAAATTCAGAATTTAAAGGGGTATGAAACCCAAACATTTTCCTTTGTGATTCAGACAGAACATACCATTTGTAAAAAAAGTTTCAAATGTATGTCTATTATCAAATTTGCTTAATTCCCATGATATTCTGTGTTGAAGAGATACCTAGGTAGGCATCTACAGCTGTCAGGAAATAGTGCTGCAAATGGATGACAATCTTGCAAAGCTGCTGCCATATAGAGCTCCAGAAATCGGTTGGCTTAAAGCATATGGCTCTACTTTTCAACAAAAGATACAAAAAGAACGAATCAAATTTGATAATAGAAGTAAATTAGAAAGGTTGTTTAAAAAAGTGTATTAAACTGAAAAACTAATAGCTCCTTAACCTTTATTTTGTTAATAGCTGATTCTCCTGTTGAAACCTCCACCTCCACTGAAAGTTTTAGTACTGCAGTAATGAATACAGAAAAGCTATGTAAACAAATAGCTTCAGAAGAAATAAGTCTCCTAGTGGAGGGTGGGAGAGAGCCCAGCCCCTTTTAAACGGTGTTCTTGAAACAGCTATAAATACAATGCAGTTTTATCACCTACTTGCCTGAGTACACTGTACTTTTAAGCCTTACACTTACTGTTGTGGAAGAATTTTGTTGCACATTTGTAGACCAGATATCTGGTATTGAAAGTGACATCAAATTTAGCAATTCGTCAAACGTCTGCTGAAGATCTTTAGCGTGTGTTTCATAACCGAAAAGGACCAGTAGTCGCAAAAGGCTGTGCATCTCACCTGATAAAAAGACAATGTGAAGTAAGAGAAAGTGTGATCAAATTTATTGTTAGTATACTCTTCAAAGAAACACACTTGTTTTAACCCCTTAATGACCACAGCACTTTTCCATTTTCTGTCCGTTTGGGACCAAGGCTATTTTTACATTTTTGCGGTGTTTGTGTTTAGCTGTAATTTTCTTCTTACTCATTTACTGTACCCACACATATTATATACCGTTTTTCTCGCCATTAAACTAACTTTCTAAAAATACCATTATTTTCATCATATCTTATAACTTACTATAAAAAAAAATATAAAATATGAGGAAAAATTGAAAAAAACACACTTTTTTCTAACTTTGACCCCCAAAATCTGTTACATATCTACAACCACCAAAAAACACCCATGCTAAATAGTTTCTAAATTTTGTCCTGAGTTTAGAAATACCCAATGTTTACATGTTCTTTGCTTTTTTTGCAAGTTATAGGGCCATAAATACAAGTAGCACTTTGCTATTTCCAAACCACTTTTTTCCAAAATTAGCGCTAGTTACATTAGAACACTAATATCTTTCAGGGATCCCTGAATATCCCTTGACATGTATATATTTTTTTTTAGTAGACATCCCAAAGTATTGATCTAGGACAATTTTGGTATATTTCATACCACCATTTCACCGCCAAATGCGATCAAATACAAAAAATCGTTCACTTTTTCACAAATTTTTTCACAAACTTTTGGTTTCTCACTGAAATTATTTACAAACAACTTGTGCAATTATGGCATAAATGGTTGTAAATTCTTCTCTGGGATCCCCTTTGTTCAGAAATAGCAGACATATATGGCTTTGGCGTTGCTTTTTGGTAATTAGAAGGCCGCTAAATGCCACTGCGCACCACAAGTGTATTATGCCCAGCAGTTAAGGGGTTAATTAGGGAGCTTTTAGGGAGCTTGTAGGGTTAATTTTAGCTTTAGTGTAGTATAGTAGACAACCCCAAGTATTGATCTAGGCACATTTTGGTATATTTCATGCCACCATTTCACCGCCAAATGCGATCAAATTGAAAAAAAAGTTAAATTTTTCACAATTTTAGGTTTCTCACTGAAATAATTTACAAACAGCTTGTGCAATTATGGCACAAATGGTTGTAAATACTTGTCTGGGATCCCCTTTGTTCAGAAATAGCAGACATATATGACTTTGGCGTTGCTTTCTGGTAATTAGAAGGCCGCTAAATCCTGCTGCGCCTCACACGTGTATTATGGCTAGCAGTGAAGGGGTTAATTAGGGAGTTTGTAGGGAGCTTGCAGGGTTAATTTTAGCTTTAGTGTAGAGATCAGCCTCCCACCTGACACATCCCACCCCCTGATCCCTCCCAAACAGCTCCCTTCCCTCCCCCACAATTGTCCCCGCCATCTTAAGTACTGGCAGAAAGTCTGCCAGTACTAAAATAAAAGGGTTTTTTAAAAAAAAAAAAAAAAAAAAAAAAAATTTTTTTAGCATATTTACATATGCTAGGGTGTAGGATCCCCCCCTTAGCCCCCAACCTCCCTGATCCCCCCCAAAACCGCTCTCTAACCCTCCCCTCTGCCTCATTGGGGGCCATCTTGGGTACTGGCAGCTGTCTGCCAGTACCCAGTTTGCAAAAAAAAGTGCTTTTTTTTTATTTTTGTTTGGCTTTTTTCTGTAGTGTAGCTGTCCCCCCCCCACACAGACAAACCCCCACCACCTTGCTGATCTTTTTTTTTTTTTTAAATATTTAGACATTTATAAGCTTTTTATTAATACATTTTCTGTAGTGTAGCGGTTCCCACCCGCTCCCTCCCCGTGCACGCGCCCGCCCTCCCGTGCACGAGTCCGTGCGCGCCCCCGCTCATCCCCGCCCACGATCCCGCCCCCCCTGCACATAACCAGGGCCATCGATGGCCGCCTCCCGGTCCGGCTCCCACCCACCAACGCAGGGAGCCACCGATCTCCGGTGCAGAGAGGGCCACAGAGTGGCTCTCTCTGCACCGGATGGCTACCAAAGGTTATTGCAGGATGCCTCCATATCGAGGCATCACTGCAATAACCGGAAAGCAGCTGGAAGCGAGCAGGATCGCTTCCAGCTGCTTTCCACACCGAGGACGTGCAGGGTACGTTCTCAGGCATTAACTGCCTTTTTTTGAGGATGTACCCTGCACGTCCTCGGTCGTTAAGGGGTTAAACAAAAGTCCACAGGAACATTGTGTTTGCATGACTGCATAGCAAGGTGCATAAACATTTTTCTATCTAATACATATTTTTATTTATGAGACAAGAATGTCACAAGATTTGGGAGATAAAAGATGTAAATTGTGTAAGGGAAGTACAGAGTACTGTATGTCAGTCTTTTTTTGTGACTAAGATACAAGTTAGATGATGTCTACGTATGGGAAAGGCATGTGGTGTCCATCTTCTCACAGATAATGTTGTCATAGAAAGACATGTAACTCTCTGTGTTTAAAGCAAAATGAAACCTAACATTTTTCTTTCATGATTCAGACAGAGCATACAACATTCCAATCAACTTCTATTATCAAATTTGCTTTGCTCTGATTGTATTCTTGGTTGAAAAGCATACATAGATAGGCTCAGATGCAGCAATGTACTACTGGGAATTAGCTGCTGATTGGTGGCAGCACATATATGTCTTGTCATTGGTTCCCCCAATGTATTTAGCTGGCATTAACTAGTACATTGCTGCTCCTTCAAGAAAGGATACCAAGAGAAGGAAGCAGATTTGATAATAAACTAAATTGGAAAGCTATTTAAAATTGTATGCTCTGTTTAAATAATTAAATATTTTTGGGTTTTTTTTATGTACATGTAAGTCCATTAGGAGAGCATCAAATCTTTATTGCTTAATAGTTAATAAAATTATTTCACTTAAATAAGAAGGAACCCAATTCATGGAATTTCTCAAAATTAAGAATTATAGTTTGAAAATTTGTATTTTGTATGTCCTGAATGAATGTCTTTAACATTTATAAACAAAACTGATCAACAAATTGAGCCCTTGGAAGAGAGTTGAAGTCTACACGTACTTTTTAGTTTATCTACCAAGCGAATGATTTCCCCCAATGCCTCCAACAAGGCTACATCTTCAAGAGGACTTCCTTCCTTCAGACTGTGCTTTTTACGCTCTGCCTTCCTACGGTTCTTTGAAGATCTCCTGGTTAATAAAACATTTTTTACACAAAGATATCATGCAATGTATATACTTCAAACTTGCAAATAAGTATCCAGAACACATTATTACTGTAACACAACTGCAATCAGGCTAATTCTGTAGAAAAAAAGAGTAAACCTACTTGAAAAGCATGCATAATCACTTATTTGAAAACTTAAAGGGACATGAAACCCCAAATTTTCCTTTCATGATTTAGGTAGTGTATCCAATTTTAAACAACTTTACAATTTAATTCTATAATCAATTTTGCTTCATTCTCTCTGTGTCCTTTACTGAAGGAGCAGCAATGCACTACTGAGAGCTAGCTTAACATATTAGTAAGCCAATCAATGTCAAGAAGCATATATGTGCAGCCACCAATCAGCAGTTAGTTTCCAGCTACTAAGCCTACCTAGCTATCCTTTTCAGCAAAGGATACCATGAAAACTAAGAAAATTAAATAAAAGAAGTAAATTGGAAAGTTTATTAAAATTGTATGCTGTATCTAAATCATGAAAGAAAAATGTTGTGTTCCATGTCCCTTTAAAGGGACATTCCAGCTAAAAATTAAATGCAAATCAATGCATTTCACTTTAGAATAGAAGCATTTTTGCAACCATACTTGCAGTAGCAAAAATGCTTCTAGTAAAAGCTATTGTTTTTAGTGTAAGCTTCTATTGTGCATAGGCACGTGAAACATTTCTAAATATGCTTCATGCACCAGCATTTTAAACAGTATGATTGTGCATAGATGTCGAGTCATCGCCAGTACACTGTTCAAAAGGCTGTTGCATGAAACATATTAATAAAAGTGGCTTTAACATTTTTACAGTGCTACATTATATTGTTGATGTAATATTATCATATCTATTTATGTATGCAATTAGCATGATCGGATTTTTGTTATGCTTGGCACACATAAAAAAAAAATCCCTCAAGTCCATATATAAATGCCATTAGTTTAGTTATAAGGGTCCATTTCTTAAAGTTTCAAAAAGAAGAAGCGAGTGTATGTAAGAATGTCTGCGTCACTTCAAGCCCAAATTAGTGTAAAAAAACTGCAAAATTGATCAAAATTAGCGCTGGATATCTTCGTGTCAAATCAGGCACGATAGTTGAAGAAAATTGATAAATTAGAAGCTACACTAGACGTGGATAAGTGGTGAGACTTTGGTGGTCTCAAAGCAATGTGTGCAGTCTATAGCACATTTAGAATGCCAGCAATACAGAAAAAACATAATTTATGCTTACCTGATAAATTTATTTCTCTTGTAGTGTATCCAGTCCACGGATCATCCATTACTTGTGGGATATTCTCCTTCCCAACTGGAAGTTGCAAGAGGATCACCCACAGCAGAGCTGCTATATAGCTCCTCCCCTAACTGTCATATCCAGTCATTTGACCAAAAACAAACAGAGAAAGGAGAAACCATAGGGTGCAGTGGTGACTGTAGTTTAATTAAAATTTAGACCTGCCTTAGAAGAACAGGGCGGGCCGTGGACTGGATACACTACAAGAGAAATAAATTTATCAGGTAAGCATAAATTATGTTTTCTCTTGTTAAGTGTATCCAGTCCACGGATCATCCATTACTTGTGGGATACCGATACCAAAGCTAAAGTACACGGATGATGGGAGGGACAAGGCAGGATTAAGCGGAAGGAACCACTGCCTGAAGAACCTTTCTCCCAAACACAGCCTCTGAAGAAGCAAAAGTATCAAATTTGTAAAATTTTGAAAAAGTGTGAAGTGAAGACCAAGTCGCAGCCTTGCAAATCTGTTCAACAGAGGCCTCATTTTTGAAGGCCCAGGTGGAAGCCACAGCTCTAGTAGAATGAGCTGTAATCCTTTCAGGTGGCTGCTGTCCAGCAGTCTCATAGGCTAGGCGTATTACGCTCCGAAGCCAAAAGGAAAGAGAGGTTGCCGAAGCTTTTTGACCTATCCTCTGTCCAGAGTAAACGACAAACAGGGAAGATGTTTGACGAAAATCTTTAGTAGCTTGTAAGTAAAACTTCAAGGCACGGACTACGTCCAGATTTTGTAAAAGACGTTCCTTCTTTGAAGAAGGATTAGGGCATAACGATGGAACAACAATCTCTTGATTGATATTCTTGTTAGAAACCACCTTAGGTAAAAACCCAGGTTTGGTACGCAGAACTAGCTTATCTGCATGAAAAATCAGATAAGGAGAATCACATTGTAAGGCAGATAGCTCAGAGACTCTCCGAGCCGAGGAAATAGCCATCAAAAACAGAACTTTCCAAGATAAAAGTTTAATATCAATGGAATGAAGGGGTTCAAACAGAACTCCTTGAAGAACCTTAAGAACCAAGTTTAAGCTCCACGGGGGAGCAACAGGTTTAAACACAGGCTTAATTCTAACCAAAGCCTGGCAAAATGCCTGGACGTCTGGAACCTCTGCCAGACGCTTGTGCAAAAGAATAGACAGAGCAGAAATCTGTCCCTTTAAGGAACTAGCTGATAATCCTTTGTCCAAGCCCTCTTGGAGAAAAGACAATATTCTAGGAATCCTAACCTTACTCCATGAGTAATTCTTGGATTCACACCAATAAAGATATTTACTGCATATCTTGTGGTAGATTTTCCTGGTAACAGGCTTTCGTGCCTGTATTAAAGTATCAATGACTGACTCGGAGAAGCCACGCTTTGATAGAATCAAGCGTTCAATCTCCATGCAGTCAGTCTCAGAGAAATTAGATTTGGATGATTGAAAGGACCTTGTATCAGAAGGTCCTGTCTTAGAGGCAAAGTCCATGGTGGAAAGGATGACATGTCCACTAGGTCTGCATACCATGTCCTGCGTGGCCACGCAGGTGCTATCAGAATCACAGATGCTCTCTCCTGTTTGATTTTGGCAATCAGTCAAGGGAGCAGAGGAAACGGTGGAAACACATAAGCCAGGTTGAAGAACCAAGGTGCTGCTAGAGCATCTATCAGCGTCGCTTCTGGGTCCCTGGACCTGAATCCGTAACAAGGAAGCTTGGCGTTCCGACGAGACGCCATGAGATCCAACTCTGGTTTGCCCCAACGATGAATCAACTGAGCAAACACCTCCGGATGGAGTTCCCACTCCCCCGGTTGGAAAATCCGCCTCCCAGTTCTCCACGCCTGGGATATGGATTGCTGGCAGGTGGCAAGAGTGGTACTCTGCCCAGCGAATTATTTTTGAGACTTCTAACATCGCTAGGGAACTCCTGGTTCCCCCTTGATGGTTGATGTAAGCCACAGTCGTGATGTTGTTAACTGAGGCCAAGCCAGAAGAGCATTGAATATTGCTCTTAACTCCAGAATATTTATTGGAAGGAGTTTCTCCTCCTGAGTCCACGATCCCTGTGCCTTCAGGGAATTCCAGACTGTACCCCAACCTAGAAGGCTGGCATCTGTTGTTACAATTGTCCAATCTGGCCTGCGAAAGGTCATACCCTTGGACAGGTGTACCCGAGACAACCACCAGAGAAGAGAATCTCTGGTCTCTTGATCCAGATTTAGCAGAGGGGACAAATCTGTGTAATCCCCATTCCACTGACTCAGCATGCATAATTGCAGCGGTCTGAGATGAAGGCGCTCAAATGGCACTATGTCCATTGCCGCTACCATTAAGCCGATTACCTCCATACACTGAGCTACCGAAGGGAGCGGAATGGAGTGAAGAACACGGCAAGCATTTAGAAGTTTTGATAACCTGGACTCCGTCAGGTAAATTTTCATTTCTACAGAATCTCTAAGAAGAAGAATCTTGTGAGTGGGGATAGAGAACTCTTTTCCTCGTTCACTTTCCACCCGTGCAACCTCAGAAATGCCAGAACTATCTCTGTATGAGACTTGGCAACTTGAAAGCTTGACACCTGTATCAGGATGTCGTCTAGATACGGAGCCACCGCTATGCCTCGCGGTCTTAGAACCGCCAGAAATGAGCCCAGAACCTTTGTAAAGATTCTCGGGGCTGTAGCCAACCAGAAGGGAAGAGCTACAAATTGGTAATGCCTGACTAGAAAGGCAAACCTTAGAAACCGATGATGATCCTTGTGAATCGGTATGTGAAGGTAGGTAGTCCACTGTTGTCATGTACTGACCTTCTTGGATCATGGATAGGATGGTCCGAATAGTTTCCATTTTGAAAGATGGAACTCTGAGGAATTTGTTTAAGATCTTTAGATCCAAAATTGGTCTGAAGGTTCCCTCTTTTTTGGGAACCACAAACAGATTCGACTAAAAACCCTGTCCTTGTTCCGTCCGCGGAACTGGATGGATCACTCCCATAACTAGGAGGTCTTGCACACAGCGTAGGAATGCCTCTTTCTTTATCTGATTTGCAGATAGCCTTGAAAGATGAAATCTCCCTTGTGGAGGGTAAGCTTTGAAGTCCAGAAGATATCCCTGAGATGTGATCTCCAATGCCCAGGGATCCTGAACATCTCTTGCCCACGCCTGGGCGAAGAGAGAAAGTCTGCCCCCTACTAGATCCGTCACCGGATAGGGGGCCGTTCCATCATGCTGTCTTAGAGGCAGCAGCAGGCTTTCTGGCCTGCTTGCCTTTGTTCCAGGACTGGTTAGGTTTCCAGGCCTGCTTAGATTGAGCAAAAGTTCCCTCTTGTTTTGAAGCGGAGGAAGTTGATGCTGCACCTGCCTTGAAATTTCGAAAGGCACGAAAATTAGACTGTTTGGCCTTTGCTTTGGCCCTGTCCTGAGGAAGGGTGTGACCCTTACCTCCAGTAAAGTCAGCAATAATTTCCTTCAAACCAGGCCCGAATAAGGTCTGCCCCTTGAAAGGAATGTTGAGTAATTTAGACTTCGAAGTCACGTCAGCTGACCAGGATTTAAGCCATAGCGCCCTACGCGCCTGGATGGCGAATCCGGAATTCTTAGCCGTTAGTTTAGTCAAATGAACAATGACATCAGAAACAAATGAGTTAGCTAGCTTAAGTGTTCTAAGCTTGTCAATAATTTCAGTCAATGGAGCTGTATGGATGGCCTTTTCCAGGGCCTCAAACCAGAATGCCGCCGCGGCCGTGACAGGAGCAATACATGCAAGGGGCTGTAAAATAAAACCTTGTTGAATAAATATTTTCTTAAGGTAACCCTCCAATTTTTTATCCATTGGATCTGAAAAAGCACAACTGTCCTCAACCGGGATAGTGGTACGCTTTGCTAAAGTAGAAACTGCTCCCTCCACCTTAGGGACCATCTGCCATAAGTCCCGTGTAGTAGCGTCTATTGGAAACATTTTTCTAAATATAGGAGGTGGGGAAAAAGGCACACCCGGTCTATCCCACTCCTTGCTAATAATTTCTGTAAGCCTTTTAGGTATAGGAAAAACATCAGTACACACCAGTACCGCATAGTATTTATCCAGCCTACACAATTTCTCTGGTACTGCAACTGTGTTACAGTCATTCAGAGCAGCTAATACCTCCCCAAGCAACACACGGAGGTTCTCAAGCTTAAATTTAAAATTAGAAATCTCTGAATCAGGTTTCCCCGAATCAGAGATGTCACCCACAGACTGAAGCTCTCCGTCCTCATGATCTGCATATTGTGACGCAGTATCAGACATGGCCCTTACAGCATCTGCGCGCTCTGTATTTCTCCTAACCCCAGAGCAATCGCGCTTGCTTCTTAATTTAGGCAACCTGGATAATACCTCTGACAGGGTATTATTCATGATTGCAGCCATGTCCTGCAAGGTAATCGCTATGGGCGTCCCTGATGTAATTGGCGCCATATTAGCGTGCATCCCCTGAGCGGGAGGCGAAGGGTCTGACACGTGGGGAGAGTTAGTCGGCATAACTTCCCCCTCGTCAGAATCTTCTGGTGATATTTCTTTTATAGTTAAAGACTGATCTTTACTGTTTAAGGTGAAATCAATACATTAGTACACATTCTCCTATGGGGCTCCACCATGGCTTTCAAACATAATGAACAAGTAGTTTCCTCTATGTCAGACATGTTTAAACAGACTAGCAATGAGACTAGCAAGCTTGGAAAACACTTTAAACAAGTTTACAAGCAATATAAAAACCGTTACTGCACCTTTAAGAAACACAAATTTTGTCAAAATTTGAAATAACAGTGAAAAAAGGCAGTTACACTAACGAAATTTTTACAGTGTATGTAACAAGTTAGCAGAGCATTGCACCCACTTGCAAATGGATGATTAACCCCTTAATACCCAAAACTGAATAATAAAAGACAAAAACGTGTTTTTTTTGTTTGTTTTTTTCAAAACAGTCACAACAACTGCCACAGCTCTACTGTGGCTTTTTACCTCCCTCAAAAACGACAAAAATGACTGAAGCCTTTTGAGCCCTCCAGAGAAGTCCTGGATCATGCAGGAAGAAGCTGGATGTCTCTGTCAGTATTTTTAGCTGCACAGAAAAGCACTAAAAAAAGGCCCCTCCCACTCATATTACAACAGTGGAAAGCCTAAGGAAACTGTTTCCAGGCAGAATTCAAGCCAGCCATGTGGAAAAAAACTAGGCCCCAATAAGTTTTATCACCAAATACATATAAAAACGATTAAACATGCCAGCAAACGTTTTATATTACATTTTTATAAGAGTATGTATCTCTATTAATAAGCCTCATACCAGTCGCTATCACTGCATTTAAGGCTTTACTTACATTAGTTCGGTATCAGCAGCATTTTCTAGCAAATTCCATCCCTAGAAAAATATTAACTGCACATACCTTATTGCAGGAAAACCTGCACGCCATTCCCTCTCTGAAGTTACCTCACTCCTCAGAATATGTGAGAACAGCCATGGATCTTAGTTACTTCTGCTAAGATCATAGAAAACGCAGGCAGATTCTTCTTCTAAATACTGCCTGAGATAAACAGTACACTCCGGCACCATTTAAAAATAACAAACTTTTGATTGAAGAATAAACTAAGTATAAAACACCACACTCCTCTTACGACCTCCATCTTGGTTGAGGCTTGCAAGAGAATGACTGGATATGACAGTTAGGAGAGGAGCTATATAGCAGCTCTGCTGTGGGTGATCCTCTTGCAACTTCTTGTTGGGAAGGAGAATATCCCACAAGTAATGGATGATCCGTGGACTGGATACACTTAACAAGAGAAATGTAGTTCCACTGATTGTCATTCCTCAGGTTCTCAGGGAGGCAAACATGACACTTAAATATTGTGCACATGGAATTTAATGCAGTCCCTAGGTGTCTGGAGAACGTAGGTTGAGACATACTGACCACAACACTGGATACAGATTGGAACGACCCGGTGGCCTTGAATGCAGAGCAGCCAACAATTTCAACATGCCAGGGATAACCCATGTTCTGAAGGTAACAGGCTCCAAATATTTCTGTATATGGTCAAACAGCTTCAGAAATTACTGCCTTGACAGTCGTAACCTCTGCAATAGCTCACGATCTGTTAGAGCTTCAAGACCACAATGGGTCAAAAACAATCTCGGCACCCTTATGCGCCGTCTTTGTTGGATAGCCTCTTCCTTCTGCTGCAACTGTAATTAGCAATACCTCCATTTCCAAGCACATAGTAAACTAGTCCTTTATTTCTATGTCCCAACTTATATTCATTGCGACTTCCAGACTGTCTATTATTTTTTCATAGTATTTGATTGCAGACATGTTTAGAACACACATTAATTATACACCTATGTAACATTTGTCTCTTGTGAGACTGATTTCATTTAGACTTCCAGACTATTGTTTGCTATGGACTTCACAAGAAAGCTGGTGCCGAGTGCAAATTTGCTATCCGGGTGGATCTCTAGATGCAACTTTCAGACTACATAGTGTGATAACGTTGAGAAGTTAATTTGATTTGGCTTAAAGGGACATACTACTCATATGCTAAGTCACTTGAAACTGATGCAGCATAACTGTAAAAAGCCGACATGAAAATATCACCTGAGCATCTCTATGTAAAAAAGGAAGATATTATATACCTCAAAATTTCCTCAGCTCACCAGAGTAAGTTCTGTGTAAAAAGTTACACTTCAGTTACTGCCCAGCTGCAGGTAAAATAAAAATAAAAATGAAGAAATGAACAGCAGCCAATAAGCATCAACAGTGCTGAGGTCATGAACTCTTTTACTGTGATCTCTTGATATTTCATTTAACTCATGAAATTTCATAGTAAACTTCTTTAAACTGAATAGGAAAATAAGATGAGTGTGCATGAGGCTCACTCCCTTGCAGGTCCTTGTACAGGCATACTGATTTGCTGCTTAAAGTCCTTTACAATGGGGTTTGAATACTTAGGACATTTTGAGGTAAAATATACTTATTTTTTACATAAAGATGTTCAGCTGATATTTTATAAGCAGCCTTTTACAGCTATGCTGCACCACTTTCAAATGTTTTAACATTTGGGTATCATGGCCCTTTAATAAGGGCAGAAAATATGTGAAATCGATTAGTTGTGAATACACATTGTGATTGATTATGGGCACAGGAAAAAAACTGTTTTGAATAGGGTGCATACCTTGATAAATATAAAAGCTGAATTACGTGCACATTTTGACGTGCAGTCACAGGCAGACTGAGGGTTAAAGCCTTGATAAATGGAGCCTATAGTGTTTGGTAATTTGACTACAGGTTTTTCAATTCATGTTTCTTTGTGCCAATACAAATAGATATTACACCTATTTTTGAGGTGTTTACAATCTAAAGATAAAGACTAGATCTACAGAAGAAAGTTAGCAGGATTTGGAAAGGGGTAAACAAAAGTTAAGGTGCTTAGTTAGAAGAGTTTTTGAAAGTGTTTGAAGCTTTGGTAAATGGGGTAAAGTAAAAAAAAAAAAAAAAAAAGTCTAAAATGAGCATACAAGCAGAACTGACTTTAAGGGATATAAAACATTATTTTTAATTGTTTTAATAATAAAAGCACTAAGCAGTGTCTTACAGTTAATGAAACGTCATTTGTGCAGGGTCCATTACTTCCTGTCACAGCCCCACATGGGGGCTAAGGCATTTGCAGGAAGCAGCTTGATGTCATAAATCTTCTACAGCACAAAAAGCTGGCTTATTGTTCAGTTAATGCAAGAGAATCAGGAAGTCAGTTTTGTTTCTTCCCCATGCTCACAAGAGGCAGAGTGTAACTTAAGTTCTCTGCATGCTACTTCCTTAGGTAACTATAGGCAGAGCTACACTGATAATTTCTAAGTGATTATTTTTCAAGCAAACAAATAAGTTTTTGGCTGTTTTTTTAACACAATCTGTTCATTTTTTATGTTAACTTGTAACTTTTTTTTTTTTTTTTTTTTAACTAAAGGAGCACTGTTTCATAACCCTTTAACTTTGTAGCAGGAAATGACAAAGGGTACATTAGGAGAACAGATGAAGGATAAATCAAGTAAGAGTTTTTTGAGTACGACCAAGTCAGATTCTGTAAAATTAAATTAATCCAAATGAGAATGCAAAGTTATATATTCTTATGGCAGATATTCTATAAACAAAGGACAGTTGTTTAAGTATTACAAAATTCAAACTATGCATCAGGTATTTTAAAAAGAAAAGAAAAATAAATAAATATATATATATATATATATACCTGTATATATATATATATATATATATATATATATATATATATATATATATATATATATATATATAACATAGTAACATAGTAGATAAGGTTGAAAAAAGACTGAAGTCCATCGAGTTCAACCTATACAAATCTAAAATACTTACAAAAAGCTCCAGTTAAGCTTAAATAACCCCATTAAAATGTGACCCATTTAATACTAGCAATCATATCCATGAATTTTGTTTATATACAGAAAATTATCCAGACTATTTTTAAATGTATCTATGGTATTGGCATTCACTACCTCCTTTGGTAATGAGTTCCACAATTTTATTGCTCTTACAGTGAAAAAACGTTTCCGTTGCAGGAGATTAAATCTCCTTTCCTCCAACCTTAAATTATGACCTCTTGTCAGAACCAATTTTCTTGGAATAAAAAGAGCTTCTGCCATCTCTGTATATGGGCCTTGAATATATTTATATAAAGTAATCATGTCACCTCTCAAGCGCCTTTTTTCTAAAGAGAACAGACCCAGTTTGGCTAGCCTCTCCTCATAGGTTAATTTCTCCAATCCCCTTATTAGCTTTGTGGCCCTTCTCTGAACTTTTTCTAGTTCTGCAATATCTTTTTTAGCAATCGGTCCCCAGAACTGCACTCCAAACTCAAGGTGAGGTCTTACCAGGGCTTTATATAATGACAGAATTATGCTTTCCTCCCTTGAATCAATGCCTCTTTTAATACATGCTAGTATCTTATTAGCCTTTGAAGCCGCTGCTCTGCATTGTGCACTCATCTTTAGCTTGTTATCTATTACTACTCCCAAATCCCTTTCCTCCTGTGTTTGGCTAAGTCTTGTCCCATTTAAAAAATACATAGCCTGCTTATTTTTACTTCCAAAATGTAGAACCTTACATTTTTCCGTATTAAATCTCATTTTCCATTTACTTGCCCATAGTTCTAATTTTAGCAAATCCCTTTGCAAAGAGAGTTCATCCTGCTCTGACCTAATGACCTTACTTAACTTAGTATCATCTGCAAAAATAGAGATGTCGCTATTTAATCCTTGCTCCAAGTCATTTATAAAAATATTAAAAAGAACAGGGCCCAGTACTGATCCCTGGGGGACGCCACTGATTACCTTTGTCCAATCTGAGTATGATCCATTTACTGCTACTCGTTGCTCCCTATCTTTTATCCAGTTATTTATCCATGAGCTAACATTTTCAGCTATTCCCAGTCCCTTAATTTTGTGCATTAATCTATAATGTATATATATATATACACACACACACATACTGAAACAATTATAAGTGTAATATTGTTATATATCTCGCTTTCACCTTGAGTCAGCAGCAGATTACTGTTAACATTTCCGAAGATAACACCAGATATGCCTCTAATCCATCTTAAGTGACCATTATTTTTAAGAAGGTAGTCTGCAAGACTAACATTACAAATGTATAAAAATTAATACAATAAACCAAGAATGGCTAGAAAATTTCCCAAGTTATTGTAATAATTCGAAGAGAAACTTACGAAGAAATCCTTGAGTTGCTGTGAGAGTATTTCCCACTCGTGTCACTTGCGGTCATAATGCTGCTGGTTTCGGAGAAAAGATCAGATTCAGGACCCTCCGGAGCATCCTCATCTTGTTAACAAAAGTACAATATAATTATTTTAGACACTTGGCTGAAAATGCGTCTACAAAACAAACACAGTTCCTAAATAAGGAGACGTAACTCCTTAACTTAAAGCACATTATATTGTATTAATAAAAATGCGAACAATAGCGGACCGTAGTGTTTTCCTACTGTTACTGTTACAGGCGTCAGTAAGATTTGTACTAACTGTGGTGGCTCTGCATACATAGTTCTAGACTGAGACATCAAGAAATATTCCATAACACTACACCTGCAGACTGGAAGAGGAACAAAGAAAATGCTTGTTCTTTGTGAGTTGTCTTGAAAATCTAAAGAAATTAATTTAAAAACAGTAAAAAAAAAAAACTGGATATCTTCTAACTAGAAAATAGGGGACTGTAGTGTTTTCCTACTGTTGTTAGAGTCTTCAGTAATGTGTGCTTAACGCATGCTTTATCTGTGGTGTCTCTGCATACTTCTAGACCATGAGCTAACATTCAATAAAGCTAATATAAGCAAATATTCAATAAAGCTACGCCTGCAGACTATAAGAGAAGCATAGAAAATGCATGTGGCCTTGTGAGTGATGAGTTTAAAGAAACTTACGTAATAAAAACTATTTTGTAATTAACCAATAATTTTAACTTCTATTAAAATGTACTCTATCACAGCATGAAACCATGTACAGTAGACTTTCCCTACCAATCAGTCCTTGTCGGGCTTTCTCTTTCAGCTCTCGGACTACAGCCAGCCTTTGCCTGTGACGAGTGAATGTTGTTTTCTGGCTATCCAAAAATACCATGTGATTTTTCTGAGCTGTATCAACGGCACAGAAAAAGAAATATAGATTTTAGTGTATTAATGGCACACTGGAGTCAAATTGAAACTTTCATGATTCAGATAGAGCATACAATTTTAAAACATCAAGTATGATTATCAAATTTTACTCGATCACTTGTTACACTTTGTTAATACTTAGTTTCTTTCCATTTTCCATGAGAGCATACTGAGGTAGGCTCTCGAGCGTGCATGTCTTTTGAGTATATGTATAACAATGTTGCAAACACTGCTGCCATATATTATTAAAAGGGAAATTAAAGGGACACTGAACCCAAATTTTTCTTTCATGATTCAGATAGAGCATGCACTTTTAATCAACTTTATAATTTACTCCTATTATCAATTTTTCTTTGTTCTCTTGCTATCTTTATTTGAAAATCATGAATGTAAATCTTAGCAGCCGGTGTTCTGGTAAGAGGGCGAACTTTGGAAAAGAGCGAACCATCTCACTTCCTGTGACGTTTCATCAGCTGTTTCACACATTTTGGACCTAATGCGCAAGCGTGCCAGCGTCATCACATACCTGGCCGCATACGTCACTACTAAAATATGAACCCTTTCTAGAGCACATGCGTGGGATTTTGCGCTCATGGAAATCTGTTTATTAGGCTCCTCGGTAATATTCGGAACTCCACCCCCCACTGCAACTACTCCCATTACTACTGTAAAGCTGAGTCTCCGTGCTCGTGCATAAGAAACAGCCCCGCCACTTGGCTATAGCCACTGCTTCTTCTGATGAGCCAATGCAGCTTTTCATTATCATTGAACGGAGCCTGTGAAAAGCTGCATTGGATCATCAGAAGAAGCAGTGGCCATAGCCGAGTGGCAGGGGGGCTGTTTCTCATGCACGAGCACGGAGACTCATCTTTACAGTAGTAGTAGTAATGGGAGTAGTTGCAGTGGGGGGCGGAGTTCAGAATATTGCCGAGGAGCCTAATAAACAGCTTTCCATGAGCGCACCATTTGTGATACAAAATCCCATGCATGCGCTCTAGAAAGAGTTCCTGAATTTCACAGCTCTAAATATTTTAGTAGTGACATATGCGGCCAGGTATGTGATGACGCTGGCACGCATTCGCATTAGGTCCAAAATATGTGAAATAGCTGATGAAACGGCACAGGAAGTGAGAAGGTTCGCTCTTTTCCAAAGTTCGCCCTCTTACCAGAACACCAGCCCAAATTAGGTTCAGCACCATGGATAGCGCTTGCTTATTGGAGGCTGACATTTACCCACCAATAAGCAAGCATAACCCAGGTTCTCAAACAAAAATGGGCCGCTCCTATGCATGACATTCCTGCTTTTAAAATAAAGATAGCAAGAGAACAAAGACAAATTGATAATAAGAGAATATTAGAAAGTTGCTTAAAATTGCATGCTCTATCTGAATCATTAAAGAAAAAATTAGCGTTCAGTGTCCCTTTAAAGTCAAAATCAAACTTTAATGGTTCAGATAGAGCAAGAGATTTTAAGACACTTTTCAATTTATTTCATTCTCCTGTTGTGCTTTGTTGAAAAGCATACCTAGATAGGCTCAGGAGTAGCAAAGCTCTAGTGGAAGCTAGCCGATTGTGAAATTTCTACAAACCTACACAGAAGCACAACGTACAAGGCCAATGCCCTAGAAAAACAAGCCAATTCATGACAACTGCGTAATGTGTCTCAATGCAGGTTTTTTCCACCGGTAATATAAATTCATACTTGTGCAATTATCAATTTCATATTATTATCTGTTAATTTCAGAATTAACTTTCTTTGTAAATAAACAAAACTTAATTATCATCAAAACATAAGATTCTAATTATCATAATATAGTTATATGCATGTCGAATAGATTTAAAGTGTGATCTGAGCCAGATTTCCAACTTTTTATTAAACTAGCAAACAATTGCATTGCACATGCTCACATGTTATGTGAGCATGCGCAAAAAATGGAAACATTTTAAACAACAAACAAAAACATGCAAACTGCCAAGATGTATATCGATTGTGAAAATCAAAAGGCAGTTTTCAAGCGACCAAGGCTGTTGAAACAGAAAAGTTTTAAATTCATGAGCAGAATATAATTTACTGATGGACTTAATTCGCCCAGCCAAACTCTCTCAATGCATTATACAAGTATTAGCAAAGGTTAAGTGGAATGAAACCAAACAAGTCTTTTAATTAACTGGAATTACAGTAAATTTAAAACCTGCGCAATGCACTGTTCAATTGTCTTTTATTGGATTGCAAAAAATCTCCGTATTAGGTAGAAATAACAAATAATTCGCTTTATTACTTACCATCTAATAAGGCAGGTTTTAAGTTGGTCTCTAATATATCAAGGCGTTTATATTTGTGTACCTAAAAATAACGGGGGAAAATCTTCAAAAACAGGGAAATATGCAAAAATTCTTGTCACTCTCTATAATATATATGGCTGTAGTACTACAGAACTAGTTATGAAAGGTTTCCGGATTGTATGGTGACCATTAGAAAACAAACAAACAGCCATACCAGTCTTAAAGCTTCTTCCCAGAGGGCACCTTCCAACAGAAACAGAATTGCTTCCTCGTAGTCCTAAGTTAAAAAAAAATAAAAAAAATGTAGAAATGATAATATAACAATTATGCAATTATTATTATTTAAAGGGATATAAAATTAAAAAATAAACTGTCATGATTAAGAGTATCGAATTTTAAAACAATTTTAAACAAATTTCTTATTTCCTCCTATTATCAACATTACTTTGTTCGCTTGGTATCTTCCATTAAAGGGACACTAAACCCAAAAATTTTCTTTTGTGATTCAGATAGAGAATGAAATTTTAAGCAACTTTCTAATTTACTCCTATTATCAAATTTTCTTCATTCTCTTGGTATCTTTATTTGAAATGCAAGAATGTAAGTTTAGATGCCGGCCCTTGCTGATTGGTGGATAAATTCATCCACCAATAAAAAAGTGCTGTCCAGAGTTCTGAACGTAAAAAAAAGCTTAGATGCCTTCTTTTTCAAATAAAGATAGCAAGAGAAAGAAGAAAAATTGATAATAGGAGTAAATTAGAAAGTTGCTTAAAATTGCATGCTCTATCTGAATCACGAAATAATTTTTTTTTAGTTCAGTGTCCCTTTAAGAGCATACTTAGGTAGGCTTAGAAGCATGTATGTGATCTGAGCAGTGTTTCTAACAATGTTATATATTGGTGAGAACAAAAGGGCAGCAGTACGTGCAACAATGAGTCTTTTCATGATCACCAAGGTGTAGGGTATTCACCCTATTAGAAAATGATCACAAAGTTTGCAGAAAATGATCACATCAGTTGTGCAAAAACTTGTTTTTAATATACATTTATATACATTAGGCTGTAGGCTTTTATAAACCCAAGATCTTTGGTATAGGCCATTCCAATTACTAGAAAATAGACAATGGTTACAATACCTCCGCATATTGTTCCAACAGCACAGCTGCTTCTGAATATTTCCTCTGCTCAACAAGTTTAGCTGTGTGGAGAAAAAAACAACAACTTTAAAATAGGTCAATAAACTGCTACATTGCACAAAATGTCTTAGTTTAACTTTATCAAAAATTAATTAAAGCGACATGAGACCCAAACAAAAATTATTTCATGATTTAGGTAGAACATACAATTTTAAACAACTTTCCAGTTTACTTCTATTATCAAATTTGTTTCATTCTCTTGGTATCATTTGTTGAAGGAGCAGCAATGCTCTACTGGTTTCTAACTGAACATATGGGTGAGCCAATGACAATCGGTATACATATGCAACCACCAATTAGCAGCTAGAACCTAGGTTCTTTGCTGCTCCTGAGCTTACCTACATAAACCTTTCAACAAAGGATAACAAGAGAAGGAAGCCCATTAAATAATAGTAAATGGCTAAGTTGCTTTAAATTGTATGCTCTGTCTAAATCATGAATGTCTAATTATGACTTTACTGTCTCTTTAACTTAGAACAATTATGGTGACGGTAAAAGTTATATTATGTAAACAAAATGTACACTAAAGATCTTCAGGAATACAGAAAAGCACAAAAAACTGTTATGTGTTTTATTGGCTTTATAAAATATCTAAAAAATAGAAATGTCTTATTTTAGAGGCAAAAAATACTATGACCCAGGTTGCACTAATTTATTTTCCCCCAGACATGAGCGGGAATACAATTTTTCAAATAAATTTCGCTCTACGTGTCATGAAGGTTGGTAAATCATCAACGCCTCCACCAGTAAAGAGGTGTCTTGGTTGTTAAAGTGATGGTAAATGTAACTATACTTGAGTTTATATTTTATATAATATATAAGTATTACTCAATATAAGCATAGTGATGCTTTTGTTTTTTTTTAAATAAACGTTTTTTCTTACAAAATCTTCATTTGTAAATGTGCTCCGTTACCTGCTCCCCGACTGCCTCCCTGTGAGAATTTCAGAAATCTCTATTTGATTGACAGTTGCATCATCCAATCAGGACTGCACCATACGCCCTATGTAAATCTGTTATTAGCACGCTCCCGTGCTCAGAGGTGCTCAGAGTTTTAAATAGCATCAGCAGAACTTCAACTGCGCAAGTGCAGTTGCAGCCACGATCTCGCCACTGCTTATAGTAAGCAGTGAATTTCCCTGTCACTGTGCTAAGAGGTGAAATAAAAATGACCTGAGCTTTCTTCCACGTTTTCACATAACTGCTACACGAATCTTGGCCATTCAGGTTAAAAAGATTTTTAAAAAAATTACTAAAATTAAATACAACATAGGCGAGGAATCTTAGCATCACTGACTATACTCTTCCTCAATTTTATTTATTTACGTTTTGTATTAACTAATTTATTATTTTTAAGGGACAGAAAGGAGTGCAGTGTCCCTAACTTTAGTGGTTATTAAACACAGATCTGTTCAAGCAACAGTTTAGCACATAAGTGCATAAATGAACAAAAAGGAGCAATAATTAAATGCATTTGCGGACACGTACAAAAGTTAACTTTTTCCCTTTATTTAATATTGTGTGGACTATTAACTTTTTCCTCTGGGCTACTTTTAACTCTTGACTATCCCCTGACAAGTAAACTATAGTGATATTTTTCCACCCCTGTGTGTGTGTTTGTTATTTTGTATAGCTGTTTGAATGTTTTGAATAAAGTTTCTGTTTAAATGTCAATTTTCAAGGCTGCATAACTTTGAAACAAAAAAATCTAATTGTGTTGAAATTTAGTTTTGTAGCTTAACAGTTGAACCCTTTCCACCCCTGTGTTGAGCTGTTTTGGAGTATGTAGATGCTTCTCAAATTTAAAGGGTATAGAAAGGTCAAAATTAAAATGTTCATTGGTGCATTTCAATTTGAAATTGAAACGTTTTTTAATATACTTCCATTAGCAAAAATGCTTCTTGTAAAAGCAATTTCTGTTTTTCTGCAGCATACACACATATCCTGTGAGGGCCCATGCACCAGTATTCAAATACCACATCTTCTTAGGGCTAGATTTATCAAGCCCCTACGGCAGCCCTACGGCAGCAAGTTCTCGCAAGAACTTGCTCGCCGTGATTTATCAAGCAGCGGTCACCAGACCGCTGCTTCCCTAAGCTATTCGCCACCTCTAAACTGGCGAAATTCAATCTCCTCGGTCGAGTACGACCGAGTAGATTGACAGCTCCTGCCCGCGCATGATTGGCTGTGCGCGGGCGGGATTGCACGCAAGTGCAAAATTGCGCTCGTGTGCAATGCCAAATACCTGCGGGTAATTTCGCCCCGCCACAGGCGAGCTGAGGCATACAGGGGCGCGTATACAATAATGGCGACAGAGGGCATCCCTGCCGGGTGCCATTAGAAATAAAAAATGGAGCGGTTTGGAAGCCTAAACCTCTAACCATAGCCATCGGCATGGAGTATAGGGCTTGAATGAATTGAACTCGGTCAAAGGCCTTCTCGGCATCCAGAGAGATAATCGAGAAAGGCTTATTCATTCTGGTTGATTCACATATAGCATTAATTAGACGTCTAGTGTTATCTGGACCCTCCCGATTGTGTATAAATCCCACCTGATCTGGGTTGATTAAGCTTGGAAGAAGTTTGCAGATGCGGTTGGCCAGTAATTTGGAATAAATTTTGATATCCACATTGATTAGAGAGATCGGTCTGTAGTTAGAACACAATGAGGGGTCTTTTTTTGGTTTAGGGATTGTGACAATGATAGCTTCCAGGAACTCTTTTCTAAAACTCCCTTCTTGTCTCACTAGAGTAAAAAATCTGAGGAGCAAAGGTAATAACTCTTGGGAGTAAGTCTTATAGAATTGTGCGGGGAATCCATCTGGCCTGGGGCCTTGAGAGGTTTCAAGTGTTTAATTACATGGTTAAGTTCTAGTGAAGTGAACGGACTAGTAAGAGAGTCCTGTTGTTCTGGTGTAAGTGTCGGGAGGTTTAGGGAACTAAGGAATTGTCTTATATGTTGCGTTGGGGCAGGATGTTTAATTTAGCTTGTTTCAATGTTATATAGTTTAGTGTAATAATCTACAAAGCATTCCCCTATCAAAGAGGGTAATCTGACCATGTTGTTGTTATGCTGGATTTGATGGATACGGGATATGTTATTCCGATGTTGCAATTTGTTAGCTAACATAGTGTAAGCTCTATTTCCCTTATGATAAAATAATTGTTTCAGTTTTGTGAGATTTTGTTGGGTACGTCGCAATTCTAATTGAATAATGTGTATCCGAATAGCAGAGATCTGTGAGATTTTGTTGGGTACGTCGCAATTCTAATTGAATAATGTGTATCCGAATAGCAGAGATCTGTGTTAGTGTTTCACCTGTGATAGCGGCCCGATTAGCAGTCTCTAATGATCTAAGTTTACTGTATGCCTGGGCAAGAGTAAGTCCCGCTAACTTTTTGAGGCGGGCTTGCCTGCGGATGATGTATCCTCTTACCACCATTTTAATGGCACCCCAAAGGATGTCATCAGTGATTTGTCCATCATCATTTTTTGGATAAGTTCAATTAAGTCTCTACGCAATTCTTCCCTAAAAGGAATATCTGACAAAATGTGTCGAGGTAGGCACCATGTGCTTTTGGTCGGGTGGTGATCAGAAGGCCTCAAGTCAGCAAGGTCTGACTATGAACAAAGAGAAATAGTAGAATGGGATACTGAGTCTAGGGTTTCTACTGAACAAAATATGTGGTCTATTCTGGAATAAGTTTTGTGCGGGTGAGAGTAATGAGTGTAGTTTCTGTCTGCCATATGTAACGATCTCCATATGTCAAAATAACCAAATTCTGACATAATAGTCTTAAATCTTGTAGAAAGAAGGCTCAATTGGGGGTTTATTTTCCCTAAGGTCAGGGTTTTACGGTCCATCTTGGTGTCCCAGATCATATTAAAGTCCCCTGTCAGGAGAACCCTACCTTGTCTATATTGATCTACTATCCATAGTATTTTTCTAAGATACACAGCCTGACAAAAATTGGGCAGATATATTGAAACTAGGGTGTGTAGAACATGATCCAGCTTACAAACTAAGGCCTAGATTTGGAGTTCGGCGGTAGCCGTCAAAACCAGCGTTAGAGGCTCCTAACGCTGGTTTTAGGCTACCGCCGGTATTTGGAGTCAGTGATTAAAGGGTCTAACGCTCACTTTTCAGCCGCGACTTTTCCATACCGCAGATCCCCTTACGTCAATTGCGTATCCTATCTTTTCAATGGGATCTTTCTAACGCCGGTATTTAGAGTCGTTTCTGAAGTGAGCGTTAGAGCTCTAACGACAAAACTTCAGCCGCCTGAAAATAGCAGGAGTTAAGAGCTTTCTGGCTAACGCCGGTTCATAAAGCTCTTAACTACTGTACCCTAAAGTACACTAACACCCATAAACTACCTATGTACCCCTAAACCGAGCTCCCCCCACATCGCCGCCACTCGATTTAAAATTTTAACCCCTAATCTGCCGACCGCCACCTACGTTATAATTATGCACCCCTAATCTGCTGCCCCTAACCCCGCCGACCCCTGTATTACATTTATTAACCGCTAACCTGCCCCCCACAACGTCGCCGCCAGCTACTTAAAATAATTAACCCCTAATCTTCCGACCGCAAAGCGCCGCCACCTACGTTATCCCTATGTACCCCTAATCTGCTACCCCTAACACCGCCGACCCCTATATTATATTTATTAACCCCTAATCTGCCCCCCTCAACGTCGCCGACACCTGCCTACACTTATTAACCCCTAATCTGCCGAGCGGACCTGAGCGCTACTATAATAAAGTTATTAACCCCTAACCCGCCTCACTAACCCTATAATAAATAGTATTAACCCCTAATCTGCCCTCCCTAACATCGCCGACACCTACCTTCAATTATTAACCCCTAATCTGCCGAGCGGAGCTCACCGCTATTCTAATAAATGTATTAACCCCTAAAGCTAAGTCTAACCCTAACACTAACACCCCCCTAAGTTAAATATAATTTACATCTAACGAAATAAATTAACTCTTATTAAATAAATGATTCCTATTTAAAGCTAAATACTTACCTGTAAAATAAATCCTAATATAGCTACAATATAAATTATAATTATATTATAGCTATTTTAGGATTAATATTTATTTTACAGGCAACTTTGTAATTATTTTAACCAGGTACAATAGCTATTAAATAGTTAAGAACTATTTAATAGTTACCTAGTTAAAATAATAACAAATTTACCTGTAAAATAAATCCTAACCTAAGTTACAAATAAACCTAACACTAGACTATCAATAAATTAATTAAATAAACTACCTACAATTACCTACAATTAACCTAACACTACACTATCAATAAATCAATTAAACACAATTCCTACAAATAAATACAATTAAATAAACTAGCTAAAGTACAAAAAATAAAAAAGAACTAAGTTACAAAAAATAAAAAAATATTAACAAACATAAGAAAAATATTACAACAATTTTAAACTAATTACACCTACTCTAAGCCCCCTAATAAAATAACAAAGCCCCCCAAAATAAAATATTCCCTACCCTATTCTAAATTAAAAAAGTTACAAGCTCTTTTACCTTACCAGCCCTGAACAGGGCCCTTTGCGGGGCATGCCCCAAGAATTTCAGCTCTTTTGCCTGTAAAAGAATAAATACAATACCCCCCCCCCCCAACATTACAACCCACCACCCACATACCCCTAATCTAACCCAAACCCCCCTTAAATAAACCTAACACTAATCCCCTGAAGATCTTCCTACCTTGTCTTCACCATCCAGGTATCACCGATCCGTCCTGGCTCCAAGATCTTCATCCAACCCAAGCGGGGGTTGGCGATCCATAATCCGGTGCTGAAGAGGTCCAGAAGAGGCTCCAAAGTCTTCCTCCTATCCGGCAAGAAGAGGACATCCGGACCGGCAAACATCTTCTCCAAGCGGCATCTTCGATCTTCTTCCATCCGGTGCGGAGCGGGTCCATCTTGAAGCAGCCGACGCGGATCCATCCTCTTCTTCCGGCGTCTCCCGACGAATGACGGTTCCTTTAAGGGACGTCATCCAAGATGGCGTCCCTCGAATTCCGATTGGCTGATAGGATTCTATCAGCCAATCGGAATTAAGGTAGGAATATTCTGATTGGCTGATGGAATCAGCCAATCAGAATCAAGTTCAATCCTATTGGCTGATCCAATCAGCCAATCAGATTGAGCTCGCATTCTATTGGCTGATCGGAACAGCCAATAGAATGCGAGCTCAATCTGATTGGCTGATTGGATCAGCCAATAGGATTGAACTTGATTCTGATTGGCTGATTCCATCAGCCAATCAGAATATTCCTACCTTAATTCCGATTGGCTGATAGAATCCTATCAGCCAATCGGAATTCGAGGGACGCCATCTTGGATGACGTCCCTTAAAGGAACCGTCATTCGTCGGGAGACGCCGGAAGAAGAGGATGGATCCGCGTCGGCTGCTTCAAGATGGACCCGCTCCGCACCGGATGGAAGAAGATCGAAGATGCCGCTTGGAGAAGATGTTTGCCGGTCCGGATGTCCTCTTCTTGCCGGATAGGAGGAAGACTTTGGAGCCTCTTCTGGACCTCTTCAGCACCGGATTATGGATCGCCAACCCCCGCTTGGGTTGGATGAAGATCTTGGAGCCAGGACGGATCGGTGATACCTGGATGGTGAAGACAAGGTAGGAAGATCTTCAGGGGATTAGTGTTAGGTTTATTTAAGGGGGGTTTGGGTTAGATTAGGGGTATGTGGGTGGTGGGTTGTAATGTTGGGGGGGGGGGTATTGTATTTATTCTTTTACAGGCAAAAGAGCTGAAATTCTTGGGGCATGCCCCGCAAAGGGCCCTGTTCAGGGCTGGTAAGGTAAAAGAGCTTGTAACTTTTTTAATTTAGAATAGGGTAGGGAATATTTTATTTTGGGGGGCTTTGTTATTTTATTAGGGGGCTTAGAGTAGGTGTAATTAGTTTAAAATTGTTGTAATATTTTTCTTATGTTTGTAAATATTTTTTTATTTTTTGTAACTTAGTTCTTTTTTATTTTTTGTACTTTAGCTAGTTTATTTAATTGTATTTATTTGTAGGAATTGTGTTTAATTAATTTATTGATAGTGTAGTGTTAGGTTAATTGTAGGTAATTGTAGGTAGTTTATTTAATTAATTTATTGATAGTCTAGTGTTAGGTTTATTTGTAACTTAGGTTAGGATTTATTTTACAGGTAAATTTGTTATTATTTTAACTAGGTAACTATTAAATAGTTCTTAACTATTTAATAGCTATTGTACCTGGTTAAAATAATAACAAAGTTGCCTGTAAAATAAATATTAATCCTAAAATAGCTATAATATAATTATAATTTATATTGTAGCTATATTAGGATTTATTTTACAGGTAAGTATTTAGCTTTAAATAGGAATCATTTATTTAATAAGAGTTAATTTATTTCGTTAGATGTAAATTATATTTAACTTAGGGGGGTGTTAGTGTTAGGGTTAGACTTAGCTTTAGGGGTTAATACATTTATTAGAATAGCGGTGAGCTCCGCTCGGCAGATTAGGGGTTAATAATTGAAGGTAGGTGTCGGCGATGTTAGGGAGGGCAGATTAGGGGTTAATACTATTTATTATAGGGTTAGTGAGGCGGGTTAGGGGTTAATAACTTTATTATAGTAGCGCTCAGGTCCGCTCGGCAGATTAGGGGTTAATAAGTGTAGGCAGGTGTCGGCGACGTTGAGGGGGGCAGATTAGGGGTTAATAAATATAATATAGGGGTCGGCGATGTTAGGGCAGCAGATTAGGGGTACATAGGGATAACGTAGGTTGCAGCGGTTTACGGAGCGGCAGATTAGGGGTTAATAATATAATGCAGGGGTCAGCGATAGCGGGGGCGGCAGATTAGGGGTTAATAAGTGTAAGGGTAGGGGTGTTTAGACTCGGGGTACATGTTAGAGTGTTAGGTGCAGACGTAGGAAGTGTTTCCCCATAGGAAACAATGGGGCTGCGTTAGGAGCTGAACGCTGCTTTTTTGCAGGTGTTAGGTTTTTTTTCAGCTCAAACAGCCCCATTGTTTCCTATGGGAGAATCGTGCACGAGCACGTTTTTGAGGCTGGCCGCGTCCGTAAGCAACTCTGGTATCGAGAGTTGCATTTGCGGTAGAAATGCTCTATGCTCCTTTTTTGGAGCCTAACGCAGCATTTGTTTGAACTCTCGATACCAGAGTTAATTTTATGGTGCGGCCAGAAAAAAGCCCCCGCGGAGCGTTAACAGCCCTTTTACCGCCAAACTCCAAATCTAGGCCTTAGATGGTGTGCCTAGCTTGAGGATCTTTAATCACCTGTATTTGTTTGAATGCTATCCTATATCCTGTATCAGCACTGCTGTTCCTCTGGCTTTCTTTGTAAAGGGGGAGTATTCTATGGTTGTGTAAGTGCGTGAGTGGAATCTATGGGGAGTGCCAGTGGGTCTCTTGGAGAAATACAAGGTCTGGGTTATGGTATTTAAGAGAGCGGGTTAGTAGGCTATGTTTGAAAGGAGAATTGAGGCCTTGAGTATTATGAGTGAGGATTCTAAGGCGATTCATTCTCTTATCACTATCTGGGATTTTTATATCTAGGATAGGAGGGGGGAGAAGGGAGGTACAAATTAATGTTCTGTGAAGTAGTAGTCTAAGGAGGAGAAAAAGAAGGGGAGTGGAAGGGAGATGGGAGAGGGAATGAGACAAAGACTTAAGTCAAAGTAGTGTATTGAAAATATGAGGTGAAAATAGTCCACCTGGGTGGGCTACCCTTTGTGGGGGGGGGGGGAGCTCAACCTAGAGCTAAGTGTGTGGGAGCCGGGAACCCCGGCCCTACTCCATAAATGAGGAGGTCTAGTCAGGCTTAAGTTATGTAACAAGTCAACCAGTGGGGTCTCCTTTGAGGCGTTAACAACTTTTCATCACTGATATACAAACGATTGTCTTAAATATAGATAACATCAGGTTCTTTTCATTGAAATGATCAAATAACACCTTTTTATATTTTAATTAACATTTTAATAAAGAAAGTTGTAAACAATTTCTTGTGTGTTTTTCTTTTATCTAAACACTTTAGTTAAAAATGGGATATCTGAATATAAAAAGGGGCTTACGTTCTGAATATATTGGCTCTCATAAAGCTATATTCAAATATATAGACATTATTCATGTCAATAGTGATCACCTGGCTATCTAGGCTAAAACAAGGGGTCTTGGGGGTCTCTAGGCCTTTTTAATGGTCTATTATAAGTGCCTAGAGACCGCCCTTATAAAAAATAAATATATACATATATACAAACAATGTTGTTTTTTTCTAAACTCTATAGACAAACAAGAAGAGGTTATTCTCATAAAATTCAGGGCCCTTGGGTATATTTATATTACTTTGATTTGCAGGTAGGGGCTCCCATGAGCCTATATTCAAATGAATGCAATTTTATTCACACCAGGTGATCACTATTACTACAGTAATCAGCTTTCGATTATATAGAGCTTTATTTTAAAGAGGCCTTATAACATGGGCTCATGGGGGTCTGTAGGCCTTTTTTTGATTGTCTATTATATGTGTGTTTTTTTTAAATGAAATTAACTTTTAATTTCATGAGTGGTGAGATCACCAGCATCTCTGGATTTCCCAAGCATTGCCGGCCACTTGCCCACCACGTATGTTGGGGTAAGTGCCTGGGTGGGGTGCAATGAGCTCCAAAGGGTCCCTCCCACTGTATAACAACAAGTAGTCATCATCCACATTAAAAACATAAATTATGCTTACCTGATAATTTAATTTCCATCTGTATGAGGAGAGACCACTGCTTCATTCCTTACATGTGGGCAAAAGACACCCCAGCCAAAGGCTTAAATACCACACCAACTCCCCTCATCCCCCAGTCATTCTGCCAAGGGAAAAAGGAACAGTAGAAGAAATATCAGGTTATAAATGGTGCCAGAAGAAAAAAACATTTTGGTCCGCCCAACAGAGAAAACGGAGCGGGGGCCGTGGACTCTCCTCATACAAATGGTAATAAAATTATCGGGTAAGCACAATTTATGTTTTCCATCTTAATATGAGGAGAGTCCATGACTTCATTCTTTACTTGTGGGAAACATATACCGAAGCTCTAGAGGACACTGAATGAAAATGGGAGGGCACCACAGTCTGTAAAACCTTTCTCCCAAAAGCTGCTTCAGTCGAAGCAAAAACGTAAAACTTGTAATGCTTTGAAAAAGGAGGATCAGGTAGCGGCGTTACAAATCTGCTCCATAGAGTCCTCATTCTTGAAGGCCCAAGATGAAGCCACAGCTCTAGTTGAATGAGCCGTAATCCTCTGAGGAGGCTTATGTCCCGATGTTTCATATGCTAAGCAAATAATGCTCCTCAACCAAAAAGATAGGAAAGTGGAAGAAGCCTTCTGCGCTTCCCAGAATAGACAACAAACAAAGCCGAAGTTTGTCTAAAATCCTTCGTGGCCTGAAGATAAAATTTTAAAGCCCGAACCAGATCCAGATTATGAAGTAATCGTTCCTTCAAAGAAGAAGGATTAGGACACAAGGAAGGAACCACAATCTCCTGATTGAAGTTGCGATCAGAAACAACCTTAGGGAGAAAACCCAACCCAGTGCGGAGAACAGCCTTATCAGCATGAAAAACTAGGTAAGAAGGCTCACATTGCAAGGCCGCCATCTCAGAGACTCGGCGTGCCGACGCAATAGCTAGTAGAAAAAGATTTGGGATCTCACATTAAGGAAATTTTTTTGGAAAAAAGATGAAACACATGATAGTAGAGATGTAGATTTTACCTACTCTAGTGATACTCTACCTAAAATATATGACATAGTTGATTTCACAGAGGCGTGTGATCTATTAAAGGCACATGACCTAGCCAAGGAATCAATAGTTGATGAAATTCCGCTTAAATGTACACATGGTGGATATACACCAAAGTCTATATTTTATCCAACTAGGGAGAGAGGTCCATTCTTAGAAGCTTTTCACCACAGAATTGAAGAAGACCTTATTGCACTCTTTAATGACACCAAGCATCCTTATCCTAATTTAAATGAAAAACAATCTAAGGCCCTTAATAATTTAAAATCTAGGGAGGATATTGTAATTAAGAGGGCGGATAAGGGTGGATGTGTGGTGGTGCAGGATAGGCAGTCATATCTGGAGGAAGCTTTTAGGCAACTAAATGATGCTGACGTCTATGAAGTTCTCAGATATAACCCAACTGAGAAATATAGGCAGCAGCTCGTATCACTGTTAGATGATGGCTTGGAGATGGGGGTTTTAGACCAGGGCACTGTAGATTATCTCTATGTTCAAGATCCAGTTACCCCCATATTCCATCACCTCCCCAAGGTTCATAAATCCTTGGAGGGGGTGAAAGGAAGGCCTATTGTGGCGGGTATAGGATCTCTATTTGAAAATATTTCAACATGGATTGAATCTCTACTACAACCAGTAGTCTATGGTCTTCCATCATATCTCAAAGATACAAAGCACCTTTTGGGTTGTCTAAAAGAGGTAGCTTGGACAGATGCAGCGGAATGGCTTACTATCGATGTAGTTAGTCTGTATTCTGCTATCCCTCATAAAAAAGGTTTAGAAGCCATCTCATACATGCTGGATAGATTCAGTAACTATGATGGCAATCTTAAGACCTTTCTAATTCAAACCTTGGATTTTTTACTAACCCATAATTTTTTCCAATTCGAGGGGACTTTTTATCTCCAAAGACGTGGCACTGCCATGGGGGCTAAATTTGCCCCAGCCTACGCCAACCTATATATGGGTTGGTGGGAGGCGTGCCACGTCTTTGGAGATGCAAATCCCTTCAGGGGTTACATTACTATGTATAAAAGGTACATCGATGACCTCCTGTTCGTTTGGACAGGGGGTCCATCTAGATTAAAGGAGTTTGTTCAATTTCTCAACTCTAATGATGCTAATTTACAGTTTACATATGAGAGTAATAAAGAATCTATACCCTACTTAGACCTCCTATTGATTGGAAAAATAGACACTCAGCAGATAAAGACAACTTTATATCGCAAACCAATTGCGGCGAATGCCATATTACATGGCCAAAGCAATCATCCAAAACATATGGGTTTTGGAATAGCCAAAGGGCAATTCATAAGGTTAAAACGTAATTGTACGGACAATGAAGTCTTTATCACAGAGAGCTTGAAAATGAGAAAAGATCTCCTAGAGAGAGGCTATCATATAAAAACAATAGATCGAGCTCTCCTAGAAGTAACTAGATTAGATAGAGAAACCCTCCTCCTTGATAACAAAGCCCTAGTGAATAAACAGCGTTTTGACAACTCTAGACCTACATTCATAACCACATATAGTGCACAATTTAATGCAATATGTGATATTGTGAAAAAGCATCTCCCAATTTTGACTGCTGAGGACAGCCTCAAAGACCTTGTGCAGAAGGGATGCAACTTTGTCTCGCGTAGAGGCTATACGATAGGTAATGCAGTTTCTCCTAGTCTACTTAGAAGTACACAGACAAGAAGCAATAGCTGGTTAAATGTAAAAGGGCACTATAGGTGTCACTACAGCAATTGCATTGCTTGTGGATTCACAAAAGTTACTAAAAATTTTCAATCATACACCACACAGAAGGTCTATGAGTTGGATACATATACTAACTGTCGCTCTGTCTTTGTAATCTATCTGATAGATTGCGTGGAATGTAAAAAACAATACATTGGGTGCACCTCTAGAGAGTGTAGAAATAGGATTAGGGAGCATCTCAAGAATATTGAGCATGGTATTGAATGTTCTGACCTTGCCAGACACTTTATACATGTCCACAACAAAGTGGTTAATAGTCTAAAATGGCAAATTATTGACCATATCAAACCTGCCATACGTGGTGGAGATAGAGTAACTAAACTTTCATACAAAGAGGCTTTCTGGATTTTCAAAATGAAAACCAGGATTCCAGATGGCTTTAACATAGTGGGCGATGTCATTAACTTTTGGAGGCATTAATAGATAGGATTTATAATTATGATCCCAGGAAGTCCATTATGTAGCAAAATGTGATAATCTATACTAAAGAGGAGTTACATCATGTATTTAAGATGGGTACACAGAAGTATTGTTTAGATTGGCTTGTATATATTCTTTATCTCTATGTATTAATAGAGTAAAATTCAATCTTTATTAATTTATTCTAGGTACATTATCATTAGAATTAGCACATCTCGCTCTGAACCATATATAAAAATTTATACACACTATTCTGTGCATCTCCTCATTGTCTTTTGCAACGCTCTCTCTGTTGCTCTTCATTAATAAGCCCTCTCAGGAATGCAATATATGTCATACTGTTATTGGGGTAATTAATAATGTGATGCACTCACTACCATTTATTTTCAAAAATACATGGTTATTGTTAAGGCATTAGCATATCAGTCCATAAATATTTTTTCGCATGGAGGCTCTACAATAAACAGAGGCAGATCCCATTTATATAAGTCTTTAACTGGATGCTTAGAATATGCTACTCAAATTATATATATATGTTTAGCCCAGGCGTTTATAAATTGTTGAGATTTGTATATTTCTTTATATGCTATATTGACATTTAAAATATTAACGTTGCAATCTCCCCCAATGAAATGCTTATTATTTTTAGTCTGTCTTTATTTTAGTATGGTGATATTCTAGGTCTGTCCCTTTAATAATTAGTACCTGGAGCTTTCACACCTGATGACAAGGGTGTGTTTAAATAGACATGCTGGTGTGGAGTAAATTATGTCCATGAATAAGGCGAATATCTGCTGAAACGCGTAGGACGATTCCTTTATCTGTTCCAGGTTGTTGGGACATTCTGTATGTTTTACCTTTTTTTATATGTTTTTGTGCACGGTTTTCAAAATAAATCTTTGATTGATTATACGCCTGGGAGGTTTGCTGGATTTCTTTTCTGATGTCTAAACACAGGCCTGATTCTAGACAGAGCCTGAACAAAAGACTGAATATCAGGAAGCTCAGCGAGCCTCTTGTGTAATAACACAGATAGAGCCAAAATCTGTCCCTTTAAAGAACTAGCAGCAAGTCCCTTCTCCAAACCATTTTGAAGAAAGGAAAGAATGCTGGACCCCCTAACCTTATGCCAGGGGAATCCATGCTCTTAACACCAGAATGACACTGGAATAAGTATGTCCTCCACACCTTATGATAGATGCAAAGAGTGACCGGCTTTCTAGCTTGAATGAGAGTATCAATTACTCTCTCAGAAAAACCTCTCCTCGCTAGGACTAAGCGTTAAATCTCCACGCAGTCGGCCTCAGAGAATCTAGATTCTGATGAACAAAAGGACCCTGTTCCAGCAGATCTCTGCGACAGGGTAACCTCCATGGAGGAAATGAAGACATCCCCACCAGGTTTGCAAACCACATCCTTCACGGCCATGATGGAGCAATCAAAATAGCCAAAGCTCGCTCCTGCTTGATGTAGGCCACTACCCGAGGGAGAAGTGGTAACGGTGAAAAAATGTAAACTAGGTTGAACCTCCAAGGCACTGCTAATGCATCTATCAGCTCTGCCTGGGGATCCCTGGACTGCAACCCGTATCTGAGTAGCTTGGTATTGAGTCGGGACGCCATGAGATCTATCTCCGGCGTCCCCTACCTGCAAATCTCCGCAAACACCTCGGGATGGAGAGACCATTCCCCAGGATGAAACGATTGTCTGCTGAGGAAATCCGCTTCCCAGTTGTCCACACTTGGAATGTGGATGCTGACAGCGAGCAGTTGTGCGCTTCCACCCATTCCAGAATTCGAGAGACTTTCCTCATCGCTATGGAGCTCCTCGTTCCCCCCTGGTTGATGTAAGCCACCAAGGTTATTTTGTCTGATTGGAATCTGATAGACTGGGATGAACCCAGAAGAGGCCAAGTCTTCAGAGCATTGAAGATCGCTCAAAGCTCCAGAATCAGAGTCCTCCATAGCTTGCGCTTTTACAATGGACTACAGAAAAAAATAAATGGCACCTTTATACCCCTAATGGCCGGGGCACTCACCACCTTCTATGACCCAGGCTCCATTTCGTCTCCTGTAAATCGCACGGTCAGGAAAGAGGAAGTTAATGATGCCACACCCAGTCACATGGAGTGCCATGCAGGACCGCCGCTGCTGCAGGAAGAAAAGCGCACCAAACTGACAGGCTGCACAGTTATCCAAAACGAAAGTAAAAACCTGAATGTTCCCACATCTGCCAGAGCCTCATCTCACACATGACACAGCATAAAACATAATAAAGAAAATCATGTATAAATCCCCCCTGTTCAAAAATCCCCTTCTGGAGATATTAACCCTTGATTCCATACAGATAAAGGAGTCACACTGTGACCCTGTCTTCTTACATCTTACCGGAATCATCACCATGGAACAGAAACACAGCCTCTCAAGTTTGACAGTCTTGTAGCATCGCACCTGACATGGACTTGAGTGATAGAAGCAGGCAGTGAAACTCGTCAACACTGATTGCTTAGGAGTTCTTAATACGAGTCTGGATAGTTTCGCAGAAAGACTCTCCCTGCGTCTCCAGACCTTAACCTTCGTCAATGCTCTCACTGAGAGGCTGACAAGACTACTTAAAACTCCAGTCAAATAGCGAAGAGTACTACCCTCCATAAGTGACTACTCAGATCTTCTGACACTTCTCTGCCATCCTCCTGTGACAAAAGGCAAAGAATGACTGGGGGATGAGGGGAGTGGGGGAGGTATTTATGCCTTTGGCTGGGGTGTCTTTGCCTCCTCCTGGTGGCCAGGTTCTGTATTTCCCACAAGTAAGGAATGAAGCTGTGGAATCTCCTCATATTAAGATGGAAAGGGTTAAATCGGCCAAGCTGCTTTAGAGTTATTTAATGTAGAAAAAAGTGCTGTTTTCAGAAAAATTCCATTGACTTATAATTGGGATTTGTGGCCAGTTCTACAGCTGACATGGCTGAAGGCATTTTCATGAATATTACCATGATGATTGCTTTTGACTTGATGTTACGCCCTTTGGTAGTTTGAAGTTTATAACTTTCATTATTTTAAGTTATTTGATATTAATTAGCTTTTGTTTTGCAGGAATACACACTGCAGTACAATTGGTCAGTTATGTCACCACTTGTCATACTCAGATTGCTTCTTCTTCAGCACATTATCAGTGTAGCTGTAGTGCAGAAGTCTGTCAGCAGGGATTTGAAGCACAAAATATATTCCTTTTTTATATAGAGATGCTCAGGTGATATTTTATAGTAATTTTTGTATGGATATAAGGCATCACCTTAAAGTGATTAAAGGGCCATAATACCCAAATGTTTAAACACTTGAAAGTGATGCAGCATAGCTGTAAAAAGCTGACTAGAAAATATCTCCTGAACATCTCTATGTAAAAAAGAAAGGTATTTTACCTCAAAAGTTCCTCAGTAGCCACCTCCCATTGTAAAGGATTTCTAAGCAGCATATTAGTGTGTCTGTCCTGGGACATCTGAAGGGATGAGCATCGTGCACTCTCATATTATTTCACCAATCAGGTAAAGGAAGTTTACAATGAAATCTCATGAGAGTCAAGTCAAATCTCATGAGATCACAGTAAAAGTTCATGACCTCAGCACTGCTGATGCTGGGAGCAGTTGAGTATAACTTTTTACACAGAACTTACTCTGCTGAGCTGAGGAGATTGTGAGGTAAAATATCTTCCTTTTTTACATAGAGATGCTCAGGTGATATTTTCCTGTCAGCTTTTTACAGTTATACTGCATCAGTTTCAAGTGATTTAGCATATGAGTATTATGTCCCTTTAAGCATTTGGGTATCAATGCTAAAAAAAAGGCCAGACCCTCAAAGTCCCAGAGAGAAGAATGCTGCCTCCCATATAAATTAATGAAGCTCTCTGGGATAGAGAACATCACAGGGGAGAGTGAGGTTAACAGGAGAACACTGATATAAAGTCTCAGTATGCAGCAAATACACACTAAACTAAAATGTTTTCACTACAGTTTAACTTGCATTTGCCTCTGGTTTAGTAATGCTACTTTTCTGTTTTCTTACAGGCAAATAAGTGTTTTTTTCAACTTTGAATATACTTCACCTGCATACAGCTGGTGAGATAAATGTGTGAGAGGCGTAAGTGTAAAATGCTTAGAAAATATTAGTTGTGAATGAGCTTCAGATACACCCAGGGAACTTTCCATATATTTTAGAGAATAAACTGCATATTTCTTAATGTATTTTAACTTCTTACCTGCTACACTCCTGGCCAGGGCAGCCATTTTATCTTCAGAGTACTGTAGCTGAGATGCCATGCATAAAACCAGCTGCCAGCTGCCACTCACAACAAAAGCTTCAAGAGCCTTACTGAAATTGGAGCATCTAGCAAAAATTAATCCAGCTTGTTCGTGCTGATTCTTTGAGCTTAGGTACTCTCCATAAGCTTCATTAATAGTCTGTAAAAAATGTTACATGTAAAATATTGAAGTGCACCAACATCAAATAATTGCCATCAACAACAACTCCACCTACACTTCCACCAGCACAATTCTACCCCACGGTTTAGACAAGCAAAGACAGGAAGCAGAAGAGGTAATGAAAAGAGCATCAAACCATAACGCTTGAGTCTTCATATCTTGTTTTTCAGAAGGTAAACAAAGGGATTTAATAAGTAAAAAAGAAATAATCTAATTTTCTCTTATCTTGAATGTGATATAATACAAAGAAGACATAACTCTAGATCACTGTTTTTTTTATTTAAAAATGTCCTCAGGCCACATTTTGAGGATATCTGAACTGGAGCACAGGTGAAATAATCAGCTGATTAGTAACCATGGTTATTTGACCTGCTCTCACCCAAGGTAAACCTGAAAATATGGCCTGTTGGCGAGGCCTAAGGACAGGTTTGAAAACCAGTGCTCTCTTCCCTCAAAGTAGATAACAGGAAGCCATCCACTATGATAAGGAAGACAAAGGAGCAGAAATTCAAGGAAAGCAGCTTTCTCCAAGCTAGAAAAATATGGGGAAGGCAGTGGATGGGAGAAGGAGTTTTCTGCTCGATTGTTTGAAATTTCTGGTTATCTCCAAGACAGTGGCTTACTATGGAGTACATGTAATAATGTTAAGTTGTAGATAGACAGCAGATAATAACCATAGGCCCAACAAATTTAATGTAAGATTATCTAGTAAGCAGTATAGCCTTATGCCTATCCCAGTCATTCTAGAAGTCCCCACAGTGTTTGTCTTTACCACCTCTATCAGATGTTTATTCCATGAATCAACCACCCTTTCTGTGAAGAAATGCTTCCACAAATTACCCTTGAATCTACTACACTTCAGCTTGATATTATCACCCCTTGTTTTTAAATTGCTCTTGCCTTAACATTATTAAACCCCTTAATATGCTTGAAAGTTACTATCATATCCCCTCTTTCCCTTCTCTTCTCTCCTATAAGCAATACATATTTAGGCCATTAAGCCTTCCCTGGTAAGTTTTATACATAAGGTCTAACATGTACATTTATTACCATAATGTGGCTCTTAGAATAATGAGACATGTGCACTGGCACCCAGGTTTATCAGTCTCGTCATTCATTGCTATAGGAAACATTTTAGCTTGTATGGAAGATAATAGCCCAAACATAAACATCAGCTGGTAAATGGACTCAGTAAGAACAACTAACCACAGCACCAGACTACAATTCGTACTAAAAGCAAACACTCTGCAAAAAAGTTGTCATTTATGGTCAGGGCAGTTGACTTTCTCAGTGAACATCTAACATTAGGATCTTTTCCAATCCATTAGAAAGGTCATGCAAAGTGCTTGAATTTTGATATAGGAAGCCATTCCAAACCCAGTTATGGTTTTTTTTTTTTCTGGGCAAATGTTTGTAAAAATTCAAAAAATTTAAACGAATTCTGATACATTCGTTCATTCGAATCAAATTTCCAATGTTTAAATAACATTCTAACATTCTATTTTCTAGCTTTTGCTTTCAAATTTTTCAATAACATTCGAAAATATTTGTTTGAATAATGTTTAGCTATGTATTTTATATCACATTTAATTTCGAAATGTAATATTCGAATTCTAAATAGTATTTCTAGTCTACAACTGTGTTTTATAAATATAAAATTCGAATTTGAATGCTACATTCGAATTTGAATGTAACATTTAAATTCAAAATAGTATTTCTAGTCTAATACTGTGTTTTATAAAGGAAATATTCGAATGTCACATTCGAATTAGTATTTCTAGTCTACAACTGTGTTGTATAAATGTAATATTCAAATGTCACATTCAAATTCAAATGTAGAATTCAAATTTGTAATATTATTTCTAGTCTATAACTGTATTTTATAAATGTAATATTTGAATTTGAATATGACATTCAAATTCGAAAGTGCCATTCGATATCAAAAGTGACATTCGAAAACGGTAAATAACATTCGATAATAGAATTTTTAAGAATATTCGTTCTTAACATTCAATTATTTAAATCGAATTTCTACAATAACATTTGTTCTAACATTGGAATTCGAATATAAACACATTCGCCCATCCCTAGTTTTTTTTCCACCTGTGGCTATGGACCATGTTGACCCCTCCAATACTTTTCCCCTACGACAATGTTTTTGGACTATTTCGACAATAGTGAATTTTTGAAATACCACTTTTAGGACTAGATCGCAAGTGGCACGCTATTTAGCGCACCTCCTTTAACTTCGCTAGACAAAGCCTTTCTTTTGATTTTTTTCAACATTAAAGTCTTAATGCATGCTCAAATCACATGTTAATAAACATGATTGTTTACTTGCATAAAGAAAAGTGTGATTTGAGATTAGCAACAGACAATCAATCATTAGGCTATTCAGTATTATTCATGTTGCACATCTACAAATAAAAATTTGTGGAATAGTTATATATTTCTTTTTCACAAGCCAGACATTCCCAAAAAATGAACACCAAATATTACTAACCATATATTCTTTAGTGTCCTTTGAATAAAGTGCTAGTGCTTCTGTGTATAAACACTGATCTTTCACCAAGTTCAAAAACTCGGTGAAATGCTCGGGTCCTATAAGATGAAATAAATGGTTAATATGCACGTATGTGATGCACAAAGGAAATGTTAAGACTGGAAAAATCTCAGTGAATACTCATACAGAAGGTAAAAGATAAAAACATGGGATCACTGCTATTACTAGTGGAAACTCAATCACGTTTTCTCAAGTGCGCTAACCCGACATAAAATATTAATATTTAAATTTTCAATATTCTTGACATAGAAGAATATGTTCTATTGATTCATAAATACATATTTCTATTTATAGCTGATGGAATTTGGTAAAAAAATAAAATAATATATATATATATATATATATATATATATATATATATATATATATATATATATATATATATATATATATATATATATATATATATATATATATATATTGCTCGCATGCTAGAGTCAGCATGTCACTCTAATCTAGCCCTATATTTGCTAAGAATGGGTAGTTATTCTATATACATATGTAAAGGAATTCCCAAGAATCCATATAAAACTAGAGAAAAACAGAATTTATGTTTACCTGATAAATTACTTTCTCCAACGGTGAGTCCGGTCCACGGCGTCATCCTTACTTGTGGGATATTCTCTTCCCCAACAGGAAATGGCAAAGAGCCCAGCAAAGCTGGTCACATGATCCCTCCTAGGCTCCGCCTTCCCCAGTCATTCGACCGACGTAAAGGAGGAATATTTGCATAGGAGAAATCATATGATACCGTGGTGACTGTAGTTAAAGAAAATAAATTATCAGACCTGATTAAAAAACCAGGGCGGGCCGTGGACCGGACACACCGTTGGAGAAAGTAATTTATCGGGTAAACATAAATTCTGTTTTCTCCAACATAGGTGTGTCCGGTCCACGGCGTCATCCTTACTTGTGGGAACCAATACCAAAGCTTTAGGACACGGATGAAGGGAGGGAGCAAATCAGGTCACCTAGATGGAAGGCACCACGGCTTGCAAAACCTTTCTCCCAAAAATAGCCTCAGAAGAAGCAAAAGTATCAAATTTGTAAAATTTAGTAAAAGTGTGCAGTGAAGACCAAGTCGCTGCCTTACATATCTGATCAACAGAAGCCTCGTTCTTGAAGGCCCATGTGGAAGCCACAGCCCTAGTGGAGTGAGCTGTGATTCTTTCAGGAGGCTGCCGTCCGGCAGTCTCATAAGCCAATCGGATAATGCTTTTAATCCAGAAGGAGAGAGAGGTAGAAGTTGCTTTTTGACCTCTCCGTTTACCAGAATAAACAACAAACAAAGACAAAGTTTGTCTGAAATCCTTAGTAGCTGCTAAGTAAAATTTGAGAGCACGAACTACATCCAAGTTGTGCAACAAACGTTCCTTCTTTGAAACTGGATTAGGACACAAAGAAGGCACAACTATCTCCTGGTTAATGTTTTTGTTAGAAACAACTTTTGGAAGAAAACCAGGTTTAGTACGCAAAACCACCTTATCTGCATGGAACACCAGATAAGGAGAAGAACACTGCAGAGCAGATAATTCTGAAACTCTTCTAGCAGAAGAAATTGCAACCAAAAACAAAACTTTCCAAGATAATAACTTAATATCAACGGAATGTAAGGGTTCAAACGGAACTCCCTGAAGAACTGAAAGAACTAGGTTGAGACTCCAAGGAGGAGTCAAAATTTTGTAAACAGGCTTGATTCTAACCAGAGCCTGGACAAAGGCTAGAACATCTGGCACAGCTGCCAGCTTTTTGTGAAGTAACACAGACAAGGCAGAAATCTGTCCCATCAAGGAACTTGCAGATAATCCTTTTTCCAATCCTTCTCGAAGGAAGGATAGACTCTTAGGAATCTTAACCTTGTCCCAAGGGAATCCTGCAGATTCACACCAACAGATATACCAAATTATGTGGTAATTTTTCTGGTTACAGGCTTTCAGGCCTGAACAAGAGTATTAATAACAGAATCTGAGAACCCTCGCTTTGATAAGATCAAGCGTTCAATCTCCAAGCAGTCAGCTGGAGTGGGTCGAACGGACCTAGAACAAGAAGGTCTCTCAAAGGTAGTTTCCATGGTGGAGCCGATGACATATTCACCAGATCTGCATACCAAGTCCTGCGTGGCCACGCAGGAGCTATCAAAATCACCGACGCCCTCTCCTGATTGATCCTGGCTACCAGCCTGGGGATGAGAGGAAACGGCGGGAACACATAAGCTAGTTTGAAGGTCCAAGGTGCTACTAGTGCATCCACTAGAGCCGCCTTGGGATCCCTGGATCTGTATCCGTAGTAAGGAACTCTGAAGTTCTGACGAGAGGCCATCAGATCCATGTCTGGAATGCCCCACGGTTGAGTGACTTGGGCAAAGATTTCCGGATGGAGTTCCCACTCCCCCGGATGCAATGTCTGACGACTCAGAAAATCCGCTTCCCAATTTTCCACTCCTGGGATGTGGATAGCAGACAGGTGGCAGGAGTGAGACTCCGCCCATAGAATGATTTTGGTCACTTCTTCCATCGCTAGGGAACTCCTTGTTCCCCCCTGATGGTTGATGTATGAACTTGGCCCTCGCTAGCTGAGGCCAAGCTTTGAGAGCATTGAATATCGCTCTCGGTTCCAGAATATTTATCGGTAGAAGAGATTCTACCCGAGACCAAAGACCCTGAGCTTTCAGGGATCCCCAGACCGCGCCCCAGCCCATCAGACTGGCGTCGGTCGTGACAATGACCCACTCTGGTCTGCGGAAGGTCATCCCTTGTGACAGGTTGTCCAGGGACAGCCACCAACGGAATGAGTCTCTGGTCCTCTGATTTGCTTGTATCTTCGGAGACAAGTCTGAATAGTCCCCATTCCACTGACTGAGCATGAACAGTTGTAATGGTCTTAGATGAATGCGCACAAAAGGAACTATGTCCATTGCCGCTACCATCAAACCTATCACTTCCATGCACTGCGCTATGGAAGGAAGAGGAACGGAATGAAGTATCCGACAAGAGTCTAGAAGTTTTGTTTTTCTGGCTTCTGTCAGAAAAATCCTCATTTCTAAGGAGTCTATTATAGTTCCCAAGAAGGGAACCCTCGTTGACGGAGATAGAGAACTCTTTTCCACGTTCACTTTCCATCCGTGACATCTGAGAAAGGCCAGGACAATGTCCGTGTGAGCCTTTACTTGAGGAAGGGACGACGCTCGAATCAGAATGTCGTCCAAGTAAGGTACTACAGCAATGCCCCTTGGTCTTAGCACCGCCAGAAGGGACCCTAGTACCTATGAGAAAATCCTAGGAGCAGTGGCTAATCCGAAAGAAAATGCCACGAACTGGAAATGCTTGTCCAGGAATGCAAACCTTAGGAACCGATGATGTTCCTTGTGGATAGGAATATGTAGATACGCATCCTTGAAATCCACCTTGGTCATGAATTGACCTTCCTGGATGGAAGGAAGAAGTGTTCGAATGGTTTCCATCTTGAACGATGGAACCTTGAGAAACTTGTTCAAGATCTTGAGATCTAAGATTGTACTTAAACACTAAAAAACTCTAAGCCATCTCCGTGGAGATGTTGCCTGTACAACGGCAAAGAGAATGACTGGGGTAGGCGGAGCCTAGGAGGGATCATGTGACCAGCTTTGCTGGGCTCTTTGCCATTTCCTGTTGGGGAAGAGAATATCCCACAAGTAAGGATGACGCCGTGGACCGGACACACCTATGTTGGAGAAAGGGAGGCAAATTTAGTGTCCCATGCAGTCACAGAAACATACATATAAACCTTCTACATAACAACTACATCAGAAAGAAACACATTTCCAACAAATGATATATTTTTTTCTAATTTTTATAAGCAGCACATTTACATACCACATTTGCTAAGGTGTCCCAAGGCCTTTTTATATCTTTTTAGATGCTTGTCAATGGTGTACCTTTGATAATTTGTTTCCATTTGTTTCAGTTTATTCAAAAATGGAAGATATTCCTTTGGGTCCTGAGTGTATATATATATATAAAAAAAAACAATGCATAATTGTGAGAGCTCAGACATTTTAATTAAAGGGAGGTTAAACACTAAATAAATGTAAGCTATATTGATTAGCCTAAGATTAAAGGGATACTGAACCCAAATATTTTCTTTCATGATTCAGATAGAACATGCAATTTTAAGCAACCTTATAATTTACTCCTGTTATCAATGGTTCTTTGTTCTCTTGGTATCTTTAGTTGAAAAAGCAGGAATGTAAGCTTACAAGCCGGCACATCTTTGGTTCAGCACCTGGGTACAGCTTGCTTATCGGTGGCTAAATGTAGCCACCAATCAGCAAGCGCTATCCAGGGTACTGAACCAAATGGGCAGGCTCGTAAGCTTACATTCCTGCTTTTTCAAATAGAGATACCAAGAGAACAAAGAAAAAGTGATAATAGGAGTGAATTATAAAGTTGCTTAAAATTGCATGTTCTATCTGAATCATGAAAGAAAAAATTTGGGTTCAGTGTCCCTTTAACACATAGATGTTAAGTGTAAAGTTTTAGTCTTCATAAAGTAATAGGCACTGTCATGTTCCATAGGTTTAAAAGCTTGTTATGTTATCTTATCACCTCTACTGAAGCCAATTAGGGACAGTTATAAATGTGTTAAGAATCTCAGTGTTTAATGTCCCTTTAAAGTAAACGTTTGAAACGAGGACCAGTATAGCTAGGAAATGTGGTTTTTATTTACCAACAATTACTTTATGTTCAAAGTCACAGAACCTGGGGTAATTAAATGGGCACTTAAAGGGACAGTTTACTCAAAAAATTTCTCCCCTTTAATTTGTTCCCAATGATCCACTTTACCTGCTGGAGTGTATTAAATTGTTTACAAGTAGCTTCTTTACCCTTATATTGGCATTTGAAATTGTTAATTTAGCATGTGGTATCCCCACCTATTCTGAAAGTTTGTGGCCGCGCGTACCAGCTATAGATAAGCTTTGTAAACACAGCCAGCAGAAGAAATTACACTCCCAGTGTGATAAAGCAGAGATAAGGTAATAAAATGTTGATTTTCCATTGTTCTCTCAAAGTATTGGTGATTGTTTTAAGGACAGATATAAGATAAAGAAGCAGGTATATGTGCACAATGTGATACAGTAATGAGATCTGATTATACCTACAAGCTCAACCTATTTTATTAGGCTGTGGCTTCAAAACACAAAATCAGAGCTTTTATATACAGAAATAAACCTTAAAAAGCTAATTTTCATACATTTTTTACTCTGCAGTTGGTAAAAAAGCAATTGTAAACACATTAAGGGAAAAACTATTTTACAGTATACTGTCCCTTTAAAGGGACAGTCAACACAAAAATTGTTATTGTTTAAAAAGATAGATAATGCCTTTACTACCCATTCCCCAGCTTTGCACAAAACACATTGTTATATATTAATACACTTTATAACATTTAAACCTCTAACTTTCTGGCTGTATCTAAGTCCTTAAAGACAGCCCAATGATCACATGCTTTTGTATTTGCTTTTCACATCAGGGGAAGCTAGTTCATGTGAGCCATATAGATAACATTGTGCTGACGCCCGGGGATTTTAACAACACAGCCCTAATTGGCTTAAATGCAAGTCAATAGATAAAGTCATGTGATCAGGGGGCAGTCAGAAGATGCTTAAAGGGACATAAAACAAGTTGAGATAGAGACAAAATATAACAATATGTACATTAATTACTTTACCTGCAAATTTATACTACAGTGCCTCACCATTGACCCTTTCTTTTAAGTTTCTAAATTGTACAGCTCTAACTCCACCCACACAATTCCATTTATGGCTGTAGCTATATACATTGTTGTTTTGTTAAAATGCACAAATTAATAGGGATTATCTGCTGGAGCATGCTTAGAAGCTGTGAACTCCGTTGAAATACATTGCCTGTGTCTAAATCCTGATAAGAGGGGTGGAGTACAGTGTCCAGACAGCATGGCTATTTTAAGTATTTTTGCTTATTTTTAAAAAAATTTTTTTGATGCAAACTATTTTTACTTAATTAGCCCTTTTAGGATATGCACAGATCTCAACCTGTTTTATAGCACTTTAAAAACAAGGTAATCACAGAGGTAAAAAGTCCCGTGTATTAATATAACCATGCTTTCTATGCAAAACTGGGGAATGGGTAATAAAAGGATTAATGTCAATATTTTGCACAATGTTTGAGTAAAAAAAACAACAACATGATTATAGCACAATAGGCACATGACAAAAAAGTGATATTAACATTATTAAATTGGTATGCTGCAGTATAGCATACCCATATCTTTGCACTATTTTCTAAGCTCGGCAAGGTGTATTTAAAAAAAATAAAGAAATGAATTGAAATATTCAAAACCCTTATCTTTAGCAAGGAAGTTAATGTCTAGAGAAAGTTAAGCTGTTTTTATAGCTAAATGAGAGTATATGTACGTGCTACTTCTGCAACAATACAGGGCATTAACTATATGTTTCTACACTTTGGATAATAAATATTTTCAAAGGTTTAGTAATATGTAAAATACGTTTGTTGAAATGTACTAGATAAAATGTATTTCATGTTAAATATAATTATCAATGGAATATAAATCCCATGCGTTCTTTGTTCTTCCATAATATAATGCTTTATTTAAAGGGATATGTCAAAATTGAAATGTGCTTAGGTGAATTTATATTTTGAATAGAAGGATTTTTTGCAATAAACTTTCATTAGCAAAAATACTTCTATTAAAAGTTATTACTGTTATTCAGTGGCATATGCACATATGTTGTGAGTGACCTGTGCACCAGCATTAAAACACTACACTTTTTCAGGAAGTCAGTGGTAGGTGGATAACACAAATGAAGTCTTCACAGGCACAATATACACCACTGCCTTTGACCATCTCTGAGCTTGAATACTGGTGCACAGCCCTCACAGCATATGTGTGTATTCCGCTGAAAAACAGTAAAAACTTTTACTATAAGCATTTGCTAATGGAGGTATATTGCAAAAATGCTTCTTATTAAAATTGAAATGTACCATGCACATTTCAATTTCGACCTTTACGTCCCCTTAAAGGTAGGCTTAGTAGACTAGACAAGTAAATAGAAAACAAATCTGAAAAAGTTCATCTATATGGTATCTTGTCACTTGGTTTTACATGCAACCAATGGACACAAGCTTCATTTTATTTTTAATTGGCAATAACATTGACCCTGTGTTTTTCTTTCCTATTTTTATCCACCATGGATCACATGTACACTGAATTTCAACACAACTCCTGAAGCATCATAAGAGTTAAAAAACAAAAAGGAGAGAAGGGGCGCCCCATAGTGTAGCCATGTGTATAAAAATAGAGGCAAAGGTAGGCAGTGACGCAAGAGCCCGGATCCAGTGAGCCTCGCACACAGTGATACCAGACCTCCGGGTTCGAAACTACAAGGTTCCAGCGCGCTGACCGCTGAAAGTGTCAGCTTATCTGCACTTACTTATCTTGGGTGTCACCACAAATTGTGAGTGTGATTCTTATGTTTTAGGAATAACGTTATTTGTATACACATGGCTACACTATAAGGCACCCTTTATCTCCTTTTGTCTTTCATGTACAGATTCACCTCTGCATCTGTGGTTACAAGTGGAGCAGTCTCTCAGCGATAACCAAGGCTTTTTCATAATATAAACTTTGGGATTCATTTTCTTTTTTTCTGTTTACACCATACGTCTAGATATATTTAGGTGACTTTTTTTATATATATTGTGCTATTATATTTACTATTGGCACTAATCGAATATTTATTTTGACACTGTATACTTACATTAGTGGTATATTATAGCCTCTCACAACAATTTAAAGTATTACACAATCCATACATCACTTTTCATTTTATATTACCTTTTAGAGTCCTTTTTCTTTCACTCTAATTTTCCTATTTTAGTAGAGGCTGTGCCCCCCAAGAAAAAAAAAGTTAAATTGCTTTTTTTAGTGTTTAAAGGAACAATAAAGTCATAATTAGACATTCATGATTTAGACAGAGCATACAATTTTAAACAACTTTCCAAATTACTCAGAAGCAGCAACAAACCTAGGTCCTAATTGGTGGCTATATATATATATATATATATATATATATATATATATATATATATATACACACATACACACACACAAACATATATACAGTATCTCACAAAAGTGAGTACACCCTCACATTTTTGTAAATATTTTATTATATCTTTTCATGTGACAACAATGAAGAAATGACAATTTTTTACAATGTAAAGTTGTGAGTGTACTGCCTGTATAATAGTGTAATTTTGCTGCCCCCTCAAAATAACTCAACACACAGCCATTAATGTCTAAACCATTGGCAACAAAAGTGAGTACACCCCTAAGTGGAAATGTCAAAATTGACCCCAATTAGCCATTTCCCCTCCCTGGTGTCATGTGACTCGTTAGTGTTACAAGGTCTCAGGTGTGAATGGGGAGCAGGTGTGTTAAATTTGGTGTTATCGCTCTCACACTCTCCAATACTGGTCATTGGAAGTTCAACATGGCACCTCATGGCAAATAACTTTCTGAGGATCTGAAAAAAGAATTTTTGCTCTACATAAAGATGGTCTAGGCTATAAGAAGATTGCCAAGACCCTGAAACTGAGCTGCAGCACGGTAGGCAAGACCATACAGCGGTTTCACAGGACAGGTTCCACTCAGAACAGGCCTCGCCATAGTCGACCAAAGAAGTTGAATGCATGTGCTCAGCATCATATCCAGAGGTTGTCTTTGGGAAATAGACGTATAAGTGCTGCCTGCATTGCTGTATAGGTTGAAGGGGTTGGGGGTCAGCCTGTCAGTTCTCAGACCATATGGCGCACACTGCATCAAATTGGTCTGCATGGCTGTCGTCCCAGAAGGAAGCCTCTTCTAAAGATGATGCACAAGAAAGCCCACAAACAGATTGCTGAAGAGAAGCAGACTAAGGACATGGATTACTGGAACCATGTCCTGTGGTCCGATAAAACCAAGATAAACTTATTTGGTTCAGATGGTGTCAAGCATGTGTGGCAGCTACCAGGTGAGTACAAAGACAACTATGTCTTCCCTACAGATGGTGTCAAGCATGTGTGGCGGCTACCAGGTGAGTACAAAGACAAGTGTCTTCCCTACAGTTATATGGTGGTGGGAGTGTCATGGTCTGGGCCTGCATGAGTGCTGCCGGCACTGGGGAGCTACAGTTCATTGAGGGAACCATGAATGCCAACATGTACTTTGACATACTGAAGCAGAACATGATCCCCTCCCTTCGTAGACTGGGCTGCAGGGCAGTATTCCATCATGATAACGACCCCAAACACACCTCCAAGACGACCACTGCATTGTTAAAGAAGCTGAGAGTAAAGGTGATGGACTGACCAAGCATGTCTTCAGACCTAAACCCTATTGAGCATCTGTGGGGCATCCTCAAACAGAAGGTGGGGCAGCACAAGGTCTCTAACATCCACCAGCTCTGTGATGTCGTCATGGAGGACTGGAAGAGGACTCCAGTGGCAACCTGTGAAGCTCTGGTGAACTCCATGCCCAAGAGGGTTAAGGCAGTGCTGGAAAATAATGGTGGCCACACAAAATATTAACACTTTGGGCCCAATTTGGACATTTCCACTTAGGGGTGTAATCACTTTTGTTGCCAACGGTCAAGACATTAATGGCTGTGTGTTGAGTTATTTTGAGGGGACATACATATACAGGCTGTACACTCACTACTTCACATTGTAGCAAAGTGTCATTTCTTCAGTGTTGTCACATAAAAAGATATAATAAAATATTTACAAAAATACACCGATTATCAATGGCTCACCCACGTGTTCAGTTAGAAACCATTAGTGCATTGCTGATCCTTCAACAAATGACACCAAGAGAATGAAGCAAATTTGATAATAGAAATAAACTGGAAAGTTGTTTAAAATTGGATGTTCTACCTAAATTATAAAAGAAAAAAAATGTAGGTTTCATGTCCCTTTAAGAGTTAAAAAAAACACACCGTGTAATGTAATCGAGGATTCAGTTCTTTAAAATGAATGTCAGGTGGATACTTGCGTGCCTAGTATTGTCTTATACTTTACAAAAATAAGGGAACTTAAACAGACCTTCTGTGATTTCTCTGCCACCATTATAACCAAGTCAAAGTCATATGTCCCAAGGGAATGGTCATAAAGCTCATTGACATCCACAAGGAAAAGCAGGTATTTCAGGGCTTCTTCTGCACTGACAGACTTGGGCGAGGGAGAACTTTCTAAAAAAACAAATAAAACATTATAAGGGTTGAAAATAAGAGTTTTATTTACAAGCATAGATGAATAAAATTCTAAATACTAAGTTCAGTATTCTCTGTGTTCTCCACATCGCTCTCCAGTGGGGGCAATGTTATACTTTGCTGTATAATAACATTTGTTGTTATAAATATTAATTAAGCTATATAAAGCGCACATTTATTGCATAAACATTGGCTAATTTTAGCCGGATGGTCAGTAAAATGAGGTGGGTGGGGTGTCCATTAAGTAGGTCCTTGGAAGAACACTTAAGATTATGGGATTTGGTCACTGAATGAACATACCATAATGGCAATGTCTAAAACTAAATATAAATTCTGTAAACGATGGGCAATTAAAATGCCAAGACTGATTTAAAGTCTAATCCCTATAAATGTTTACAAAGGGCGCTTTTATACAAGAACTTATTTAAAAAACAAAGCACTTTAAGTACTTAAAATAGCTCCAAACATGAAAAAGGTTTATCTCTCTCTCTAGCCAAATTAGGGGCCAAATAAAAAAAAAAAAGTAAGAGAGCAAAAGGGGGTTAAGCACATTACTGTATTTGTTTTCCTTTCATTATACATGAATGCATTATTAAAGAAAATAAATAAAACTATAATATCCATATAAAGTAAAGGCACTTATGTCAGCATTTGCATAACTAAAAGATATTGGAAAATCTATTAAAGGGACATTAAAGACCTTGAGATGGTAATATAAAATAATAAATCATATATGTATATATATATATATATATATATATATATATATATATATATATATATATATATATATATATATATATATATATCTGAAAAGTAGGTGACAAAACAGGCGCACAAGGCACACTTCGTGTAATACGTTCTGGTATTGAAAGTTATATAGAAATGTGAAAAATCCACGCTCACCTGGTGATACCTCACAGTATGAGGTATTTAAAGAGCCTTAGTGTTAGTAAAGTCTTCCTCCTCTCACTCCTCTATCTCTCCACGATCCTCAGATGTCCAGAATCTTTCCCTTGTTAGTGGGAAACTTTGTCCTTTAGAGATAATTCCTCTCAGTCCCTCAGGAGAGTGTTTGCAGTTTTCCTTTACTGCTGGCAGATCTGCCAGCAGTAAAGGAAAACTGCAAACACTCTCCTGAGGGACTGAGAGGAATTATCTCTAAAGGACAAAGTTTGAAAGTTTCCCACTAACAAGGGAAAGATTCTGGACATCTGAGGATCGTGGAGAGATAGAGGAGTGAGAGGAGGAAGACTTTACTAACACTAAGGCTCTTTAAATACCTCATACTGTGAGGTATCACCAGGTGAGCGTGGATTTTTCACATTTCTATATAACTTTCAATACCAGAACGTATTACACGAAGTGTGCCTTGTGCGCCTGTTTTGTCACCTACTTTTCAGATTAACAAGAGGAACCTCGCCCTGCGGGGGATCACCTTTATTTCCAAACGGGCTGCCATATATACATATGCACACGGGAACCTGCACTGTGGATCATAAGGAACTTTTTCCATAGACTAACCACCTTTATATACATGAGACTGTTGGTTACAGAAACTGTATTAGTCTAATATATACATATATAATCTGGGTAACGGATGGGATTATATATTTAGACAAACAGATACCTCATATCCTTCTAGCGCTGATTGTGTATTATTTGTATATGTATATATATATATATATATATATATATATATATATATATATATAAAAAATCTACAAAATACTTTCATTATTTATTTTTGTCCCCTTTTTGTGTCCTGTAATTCCATTCTGAAATTGTAAACTTTTCAGTTCCTGTTAGAAATGGAAGTGCAGAACACTGTTATATTCCACACAGCCATTGGCTGCAGACTCTAGTGATCTATTTATAACTGTCCCTAATTAGCCACAGCAGAGAAAGTAACTTAAGTTACAACATGGCAGCTCCCATTGTTTTATAGTAATTCCAACTTTACACTTATTTTGTTAATATTTAAACAACTAATGAAACTTTAAAAATAAATCCACATTATTCTCAGACTAATCTTCTATTTGAATGCATCATTCTATCAAGCATTTATTTAGTATTTAATGTCCCTTTAAAAATACTAAGAAATACAGTATCTCTATCACACTTGAAGAATATTTTACATGTAGTGTAAAAACATGCGTTAACTTGGTTACAAATAAAGGTAGTAGCCTGAAATACAAAGCAATATTTACAGACAACCTGGTTTGTCCCGGCAGAAATAATAACTTAAAGTGACACTGAAGTCAAAATTTTTCCTTTGTGATTCAGATAGAGCATGCAATTTTAAGCAACTTTCTAATTTACTCCTATTATCAATTTTTTTTCGTTCTCTTGCTATCTTTATTTGAAAAAGAAGGCATCTAAGCTAAGGAGCCAGCCAATTGTTGGTTCAGAACCATGGACAGCACTTGTTTATTGGTGCTGTCCAATCAGCAAGGACAACCCAGGTTGTTCACCAAAAATGGGCCGGCATCTAAACTCATATTCTTGCTTTTCAAATAAAGATACCAAGAGAATGAAGAAAATTTGCTAATAGGAGTGAATTAGAAAGTTGCTTAAAATTGCATGCTCTATCTGAATCACGAAAGTAAAAATTTGGGTTCAGTGTCCCTTTAAAAATATTTTAAAACTATGGACTCTCTAATGGAATTTGATGTAATGTTTATTTTAAATGCTACCTCTGATCTCATGGACTTTCTGGAGGGCAGTTTCCAACTCTGGGGTAGATTTCCGAACATATGATGTAAGTATTGATAAGCAATATCTAGGAAATAAAGAAAAAATAAATAATAAAGAATACTTCGTTTTTATAACAAAATTTTTGCTGTTGAATAAAGTCAGAAGACAAAACAAATCATTACTTACTTGTACAGTGTTTTCCACAAAAAAGTTTGCCAGTCGGGTGGCATTATGAAATACCCGGGTGGAGGAAGTGGAATACTTTGTAATAGTTATAGATAAAAGCAAATGTTATAATGTTACTTAAAGGGACACTGAACCCAATTTTTTTTTTCTTTCGTGATTCAGATAGAGCATGCAATTTTAAGCAACTTCCTAATTTACTCCTATTATCAATTTTTCATCATTCTCTTGCTATCTTTATTTGAAAAAGAAGGCATCTAAGCTTTTTTTGGTTCAGAACTCTGGACAGCACTTTTTATTGGTTTATTAATTTATCCACCAATCAGCAAGGACAACCCAGGTTGTTCACAAAAAATGGGCCAGCATATAAACTTACATTCTTGCATTTCAAATAAAGATACAAAGAGAATGAAGAAAATTCGATAATAGGAGTAAATTAGAAAGTTGCTTAAAATTTCATGCTCTATCTGAATCATGAAAAAAAAATTGGGGTTCAGTGTCCCTTTAAGCTATCCAAATCACATATTAATTGCATGATTTAAAATAAATTTAAAGGGGCAGTAAAGTTACATTTTTTCATTCATTCATTAAGATACAGCGTGCAATTTTAAACAACTTCTAATTTACAACTTTTATCAGATTTACTTTCTTTTCTTGGAATCCTTTGATGAAAAGCATACCTTGGTAGGCTCAGGAATAGAAATGCACTACAGTGAGCTAGCTGCTGATTGCTGGCTGCATATATATATATATATATATATATATATACCTCATGTCGCTGGCTCACCAGATGTGTTTAGCTAACTCCCAAGTAAGGCATTGCTGCTCTTGACCCTGCTCTTCAACAAAGGATACCAAGCGAATGAAGAAAATTTGAAACATTGGAAATTTATATGCTCTCTCTAAATCTTAAAAGAAAATATTTGTTTCATGTACCTTTAATGATAATTTGTACAACGTGCATTGAAAACATTTAAATATTAGATCATTCTAGCTCAATATTGGCTTAAATTTTAGCTGAATGGTCAGTAAAATCAGCTGGGTAGTGAGCTCATTAAATAGATCAAGGGGAGAGCAGTATTTGATTTACCCATGCTGTAATGTAAACCATGCTAGATCTTTACGGAAAACAAAACAAAACATACATTGCAAACGCTGCAGTATCACAAAAAAAATACATCAAAGATTTATCATCATAGCAACTCCATATCTGTAACATTTATTGTTCTTGGACAATACTCAATAAATGTGAAAAGGGAGGTCGTTTTATATAACAACATGACAGGAAACAGAGAAATAGAGAAAGAGAGAACAAGAGATTAATGTATACTAACACACATAGGGTTAGACTACAAGTGTCGCATTATCGTTTGCGCGAGCGATATCAGGTTATTTGGCCATTTACGTGCAAGAAAATGCGAATGCGTGAGCACAATCACAATTTAGACTACAATGATAACCGTTACTTCAGAGCTCTGGTTAACTGTTATGGGAGTCAAAAAAGTGTCACCAAAACATATCAAAAATACATTTAAAAATACAGATACACTCATAATAACACTATCTAAAAAAAAATATTGTGAAAAATAAAATTGCAATTAAAAGTTATAAGGGCTGAAAGATATGAGATGTCAGGTGTTAATAAAACAAAACAAAATGGGACAAAAGTGCTTTTCCATAGGTATCCACAGGAACACATGTATAAATAGATGTACAGTGGGTATTGAAAAGAATCACCCCCCCCCCCCTTGAAAATTATCACATTTTGCCGATTTGCAGTCTGAAATAAAGACAGGCACAGTTTTTGTTTATCCAGTTGTAATTACTCAGTGCAACTTATAACATCTAAGTGAAAGATATAACACCAACATGTCAGGCAAAAATAAAGACAATTTAAAAACAGAATCACTGAGTTAGAAAAAGGATCACCCCTTCCTAAAATTACATGTAAACTCAATTAGGTGTAGCTAATCAGCTGTGGGCATATTGACTAGCTCAGCATGAAAAGAGCTTTCCTGGAGCATCTCAGTCCCTGGTACTGCAAATGAAGCAAACAATCAACTATGGTTAGCAAGGCACTGTCAAAATATCTCCGGGTTAATGTTGTGGATAGGCACAAGTCAGTAGATGGATACAAGAAAATATCAAAGTCTTTATCAACGCCTAGAAGCACAGTGAAGTCTGTGACAGACTCTGGCTACCCCGACTGGGTAGCTCCGCCAAGAGGGTCTTTCCTGTACCTGGAACCTGTAGAGAAGCAAAGCAAGTCGCCCACCCTAATAACCAGACAAGACCAGTATTAAGGTGAAACACGAACAGGCTTTATTGTGAAAAACACACAGCTTATACACACATTCCCATCTTGATAAGAGCCTTATCTGATCCTGCGCTTCCCACCCCTCCAGACAGGCTGGTGCCTCTATAGGAGCCATAGTCCCATAGAGACGCCACAATAGCTAGGTAGCGGTTTCGGGGTGATCCCCTGTTGCCACAGTCCAAAAAGCATGGGGACCGGAACGGCAGCCTGGCAAAGATACTCAGGAACAGCCTAAGAGGTGGGGGGGGGGTGTCCAAAACATTCGGCTCCTGAGTGAGCTCCCCCTCAGCACTCACCCCGACCCCTGTCCACCAAAGGCATAACAAATCCCCAAAAGAGTGGAGTTCTGGGGCAAAGGGCCACTGGAGCAACCTAGGTTAAATTTCAGCTGGGACCTCTAGCAAACCCAGCCTGCAAGTGGTTCCATAAGCCCGGCAAGTTATGAAGGGGACAAACAGGCAGAGATCAGCTCTTTCTATGACAACGTGCAACCAGGGTAACAATAAAAGGGAAGCTGATGGGGGACGTGTCGTAGCTGCAGCCATGATGAGTCGCAAATTTGAGAAGCTTTTTTTTTATAGTTTAATAATCTGCCGGTTATTTCTTCTCTATCAAGTTATCTCTCTTCATAAATCGTGAAACTAACAGAGAAGCAGTCAAGGATCTGTTTGATACCAATATCGCCCTGTTCATATCGGCAGAAAAACTAATCTGGACTTCCTAAGATTGAAGGCTGAGGCCTCATACTATCATTTCATCAAACCATCCCCCCACTCAGCTCGAGCAGGTCTACATCAACTGCTGAATATTTCTTATAGCTTAAGTTGAAGCTTGCAACATGGAGGAGGGAGATACCTGGCTCACCTCCCTGCTGGGACCTCACTATGGAGCGGAAGAAGAAGACGAGATCAAAGAGATGGGGGAGATAGACTCACTCCAAAACCACAATGATACGCTGCAAAGCACCCTAAACTCCGGCAACGAGTTAAACAACTTACAGACCTACTATCGGGAGCATAGAGCCACGAGTCCAAAGAAGCGGCCTGATACGCAAGGTTCCCAGAAATGCAATAACTCCAACACCACAGTCCACCATGTCCCTTATACAGGCCTCAACAAAGTCGGTGTGCTCTTACCCTGTCTCGCGTCCTGGGCAGATGCTGCCAGTCTCCTGGGTGGCGGCAGGGGCTTATTTCAAGCTCAGCCTATAAGAACCCGCGGATATGTGACACTGAGTGCGGAGAGGCTCTGCAGATCTTACAACGGTAACATGGAAATGTGGCTTGCTACGACTCACCTACCACGAAGAAGTTTACATCCCCATCTTGTGCCCTGAGAGATGCCCGGTTTCTCACCAGATGGTAAAGTCCGGAGTTGGTTAGACTGAGCTCTCGCTCCTTAAAACAACTGCTCTGCAATGAGAAGGCTCTCCCTATTCAACCCTTCTTACGTGGCTGGAAATTATTTGGTATTATCCTTGCCCCAACCGGGTGTTAGATGTTTTCTTGCCGGAACTTGGACTCCTGCATTCTTCTAGTGCTGCACTTAATGATTATACCCTCTATGTACCTGATTCAATGTGTGGTACTATACATCTAACTTTTTTTTTAACGTGATATTATTAGGAGTCCTCCTATATTAGTACAATTAAGTTGACCCTATAGTATTGTTTTATATGTTTGCGAAGTATACTTTACTTCTTTCTCCATTAAAACTTTGTGGATCCGGGGAGAAAAGAGATACATTATATATACCAATTTACAAATACCATGCTTTGATTTAAATGTTTATGGCTGAGACTCCATTTGATGTATTCTCATTTGTATTATTTACATTACCCAGACATACTATTTTTAACACCCAATATCTCAGGATTTTTATGTACTACACTATGACAATTTGATAGCTTGGTAAATGTTACATAACCAACTCTGTTCTCTAATAGCTATATTAGAAGTATATTCCAAACGTCTGACTACCTAACTGCCCGGAATTTGACAAACTCTAAACAGTTTTTTGTTACTTTGAGGATGATTTCATTTTTTTTTAATCTTAATGTGTTTACACTTTAGTTTTGGGATATACCCTCGATCAACCCTACTAGGGTAACTTTATGGTCACTAGGAGTCTCAGACATAGTCCACAATGTACATAGCTTATTTGACCACACGTGTGGGAGTGCTCCTAGTGGAGTTTGACAAAAACTTTCCGATAGCCATTTCTGGTTGTTGGTTGCACAAGCCCCCCAATCCCTAGAAGTTTATACACTTTAACCCTGGTAAGTTATCAATACTTATACTTGTATATATTTCAAGCTAGGGGGTCCCTCAATTTACCAATTCCCTCCTCCATGGTACCTATTTACCCTGAGCTCAAATAGCTTCAACTAGCCCAAATTATTATTTTCACCTCCATGTTGGCTATAGAGTTGTTGTTTGTATTGTTATCTACTTTCTATTGTTCTTCAACTCCACCAGAAAAGTTCATACTAGAGCTATATTCCTGTAGGCCTAAACCATTTTTACTTTAGTTTCTAACTAGCTCACCTCCATTGAACTATATTCATATATGCAGGTCCAAGAGTGGCCTATTAGATTCCATTGGAGGTGTTTATCATAAAAAAATAGAGGTTCCAGTCATTTTGGCCTACATTTTACTAGATTCATATGCAATTAGATACATTTACTTGTGCCTTGGTATGCACAGTGCTTTCTTATGTTTTCACATGTACAAGTTTAAACCTTCTCCTGTACCTATTGTATTAATGACTATGTGCTTCACCTTTTTTACCTTAATCCATTTTGTAAGCCTACTAATTGTGTGTAAGGCCTATTATACTTGTTATTGCTTGGAAAAACCTCAATAAAAAAAAATTCTTAAAAAATTTCTTTCAAAAAAAAAAAAAAAAATGGAAGCTGGTGGGGACACAATAATCGACAATATGGGAGGAGGTAGCCTTGGCAGCCTGGTATCCATGACAAATTCTATTATTAAGAAGTGGAAGGTATATGGTACAACACAGACCCTCTCTGGAATAGGACATTGCTCCAAACTGGATGAAAGAGCCAGGAGGAAACTGGTCAGAGAGGCTACCAAGAGGCCCACAGGAATTCTGAAACAGTTGCAGGAATTTATGACAAAGAGTGGTCAATGTGTGCATGTGACAACAATATCAAAAACAGAATTTATGTTTACCTGATAAATTACTTTCTCCAACGGTGTGTCCGGTCCACGGCGTCATCCTTACTTGTGGGATATTCTCCTCCCCAACAGGAAATGGCAAAGAGCCCAGCAAAGCTGGTCACATGATCCCTCCTAGGCTCCGCCTTCCCCAGTCATTCGACCGACGTAAAGGAGGAATATTTGCATAGGAGAAATCATATGATACCGTGGTGACTGTAGTTAAAGAAAATAAATTATCAGACCTGATTAAAAAACCAGGGCGGGCCGTGGACCGGACACACCGTTGGAGAAAGTAATTTATCGGGTAAACATAAATTCTGTTTTCTCCAACATAGGTGTGTCCGGTCCACGGCGTCATCCTTACTTGTGGGAACCAATACCAAAGCTTTAGGACACGGATGAAGGGAGGGAGCAAATCAGGTCACCTAGATGGAAGGCACCACGGCTTGCAAAACCTTTCTCCCAAAAATAGCCTCAGAAGAAGCAAAAGTATCAAATTTGTAAAATTTAGTAAAAGTGTGCAGTGAAGACCAAGTCGCTGCCTTACATATCTGATCAACAAAAGCCTTGTTCTTGAAGGCCCATGTGGAAGCCACGGCCCTAGTGGAATGAGCTGTGATTCTTTCAGGAGGCTGCCGTCCGGCAGTCTCGTAAGCCAATCTGATGATGCTTTTAAGCCAAAGGGAGAGAGAGGTAGAAGTTGCTTTTTGACCTCTCCTTTTACCAGAATAAACAACAAACAAGGAAGATGTTTGTCTAAAATCCTTTGTAGCATCTAAATAGAATTTTAAAGCACGAACTACATCCAAATTGTGCAACAAATGTTCCTTCTTTGAAACTGGATTCGGACACAAAGAAGGCACGACTATCTCCTGGTTAATGTTTTTGTTAGAAACAACTTTCGGAAGAAAACCAGGTTTAGTACGCAAAACCACCTTATCTGCATGGAACACCAGATAAGGAGGAGAACACTGCAGAGCAGATAATTCTGAAACTCTTCTAGCAGAAGAAATTGCAACCAAAAACAAAACTTTCCAAGATAATATCTTAATATCAACGGAATGTAAGGGTTCAAACGGAACCCCCTGAAGAACTGAAAGAACTAAATTGAGACTCCAAGGAGGAGTCAAAGGTTTGTAAACAGGCTTGATTCTAACCAGAGCCTGAACAAAGGCTTGAACATCTGGCACAGCTGCCAGCTTTTTGTGAAGTAACACAGATAAAGCAGAAATCTGTCCCTTCAAAGAACTTGCAGATAATCCTTTCTCCAAACCTTCTTGAAGAAAGGATAGAATCTTAGGAATTTTTATCTTGTCCCAAGGGAATCCTTTAGATTCACACCAACAGATATATTTTTTCCATATTTTGTGGTAGATTTTTCTAGTTACAGGCTTTCTGGCCTGAACAAGAGTATCAATGACAGAATCTGAGAACCCTCGCTTTGATAAGATCAAGCGTTCAATCTCCAGGCAGTCAGTTGGAGTGAGACCAGATTCGGATGTTCGAACGGACCTTGAACAAGAAGGTCCCGTCTCAAAGGTAGCTTCCATGGTGGTGCCGATGACATATTCACCAGGTCTGCATACCAAGTCCTGCGTGGCCACGCAGGAGCTATCAAGATCACCAATGCCCTCTCCTGATTGATCCTGGCTACCAGCCTGGGAATGAGACGAAACGGCGGGAATACATAAGCTAGTTTGAAGGTCCAAGGTGCTACTAGTGCATCTACTAGAGTCGCCTTGGGATCCCTGGATCTGGACCCGTAGCAAGGAACCTTGAAGTTCTGACGAGAGGCCATCAGATCCATGTCTGGCATGCCCCACAACTGAGTAATTTGGGCAAAGATTTCCGGATGGAGTTCCCACTCCCCCGGAGGAAATGTCTGACGACTCAGAAAATCCGCTTCCCAATTTTCCACTCCTGGGATGTGGATTGCAGACAAGTGGCAGGATTGAGTCTCCGCCCATTGAATGATTTTGGTCACTTCTTCCATCGCCAGGGAACTCCTTGTTCCCCCCTGATGGTTGATGTACGCAACAGTCGTCATGTTGTCTGATTGAAACCGTATGAATTTGGCCTTTGCTAGCTGAGGCCAAGCCTTGAGAGCATTGAATATCGCTCTCAGTTCCAGAATATTTATCGGGAGAAGAGATTCTTCCCGAGACCAAAGACCCTGAGCTTTCAGGGGTCCCCAGACCGCGCCCCAGCCCACCAGACTGGCGTCGGTCGTGACAATGACCCACTCTGGTCTGCGGAAGCTCATCCCCTGTGACAGGTTGTCCAGGGACAGCCACCAACGGAGTGAAACTCTGGTCCTCTGATCTACTTGTATCGTCGGAGACAAGTCTGTATAATCCCCATTCCACTGACTGAGCATGCACAGTTGTAATGGTCTTAGATGAATTCGCGCAAAAGGAACTATGTCCATTGCCGCTACCATCAAACCTATTACTTCCATGCACTGCGCTATGGAAGGAAGAGGAACAGAATGAAGTACTTGACAAGAGTTTAGAAGTTTTGATTTTCTGGCCTCTGTCAGAAAAATCCTCATTTCTAAGGAGTCTATTATTGTTCCCAAGAAGGGAACCCTTGTTGACGGAGATAGAGAACTTTTTTCTACGTTCACTTTCCACCCGTGAGATCTGAGAAAGGCCAGGACAATGTCCGTGTGAGCCTTTGCTTGTGGAAGGGACGACGCTTGAATCAGAATGTCGTCCAAGTAAGGTACTACTGCAATGCCCCTTGGTCTTAGCACCGCTAGAAGGGACCCTAGTAACTTTGTGAAAATTCTTGGAGCAGTGGCTAATCCGAACGGAAGTGCCACAAACTGGTAATGCTTGTCCAGAAATGCGAACCTTAGGAACCGATGATGTTCCTTGTGGATAGGAATATGTAGATACGCATCCTTTAAATCCACCGTGGTCATGAATTGACCTTCCTGGATGGAAGGAAGAATTGTTCGAATGGTTTCCATTTTGAACGATGGAACCTTGAGAAACTTGTTTAGGATCTTGAGATCTAAGATTGGTCTGAATGTTCCCTCTTTTTTGGGAACTACGAACAGATTGGAGTAGAACCCCATCCCTTGTTCTCCTAATGGAACAGGATGAATCACTCCCATTTTTAACAGGTCTTCTACACAATGTAAGAATGCCTGTTTTTTTATGTGGTCTGAAGACAATTGAGACCTGTGGAACCTCCCCCTTGGGGGAAGTCCCTTGAATTCCAGAAGATAACCTTGGGAGACTATTTCTAGCGCCCAAGGATCCAGAACATCTCTTGCCCAAGCCTGAGCGAAGAGAGAGAGTCTGCCCCCCACCAGATCCGGTCCCGGATCGGGGGCCAACATCTCATGCTGTCTTGGTAGCAGTGGCAGGTTTCTTGGCCTGCTTTCCTTTGTTCCAGCCTTGCATTGGCCTCCAGGCTGGCTTGGCTTGAGAAGTATTACCCTCTTGCTTAGAGGACGTAGCACTTGGGGCTGGTCCGTTTCTGCGAAAGGGACGAAAATTAGGTTTATTTTTGGCCTTGAAAGACCTATCCTGAGGAAGGGCGTGGCCCTTGCCCCCAGTGATATCAGAAATAATCTCTTTCAAGTCAGGGCCAAAGAGCGTTTTCCCCTTGAAAGGAATGTTAAGCAATTTGTTCTTGGAAGACGCATCCGCTGACCAAGATTTTAGCCAAAGCGCTCTGCGCGCCACAATAGCAAACCCAGAATTTTTCGCCGCTAATCTAGCCAATTGCAAAGTGGCGTCTAGGGTGAAAGAGTTAGCCAATTTGAGAGCATGAATTCTGTCCAAAATCTCCTCATAAGAAGAATCTTTATTGAGCGCCTTTTCTAGTTCATCGAACCAGAAACACGCTGCTGTAGTGACAGGAACAATGCATGAAATTGGTTGTAGAAGGTAACCTTGCTGAACAAACATCTTTTTAAGCAAACCCTCTAATTTTTTATCCATAGGATCTTTGAAAGCACAACTATCTTCTATGGGTATAGTGGTGCGTTTGTTTAGAGTAGAAACCGCCCCCTCGACCTTGGGGACTGTCTGCCATAAGTCCTTTCTGGGGTCGACCATAGGAAACAATTTCTTAAATATAGGGGGAGGGACGAAAGGTATGCCGGGCCTTTCCCATTCTTTATTTACAATGTCCGCCACCCGCTTGGGTATAGGAAAAGCTTCGGGGGGCCCCGGGACCTCTAGGAACTTGTCCATTTTACATAATTTCTCTGGAATGACCAAATTCTCACAATCATCCAAAGTAGATAACACCTCCTTAAGCAGGGCGCGGAGATGTTCCAATTTAAATGTAATCACATCAGGTTCAGCTTGTTGAGAAATTTTCCCTGAATCTGAAATTTCTCCCTCAGACAAAACCTCCCTGGCCCCCTCAGACTGGTGTAGGGGCACTTCAGAACCAATATCATCAGCGTCCTCATGCTCTTCAGTATTATCTAAAACAGAGCAGTCGCGCTTTCGCTGATAAGTGGGCATTTTGGCTAAAATGTTTTTGATAGAATTATCCATTACAGCCGTTAATTGTTGCATAGTAAGGAGTATTGGCGCACTAGATGTACTAGGGGCCTCCTGTGTGGGCAAGACTGGTGTAGACGAAGGAGGGGATGATGCAGTACCATGCTTACTCCCCTCACTTGAGGAATCATCTTGGGCATCATTTTCTCTAAATTTTGTGTCACATAAATCACATCTATTTAAATGAGAAGGAACCTTGGCTTCCCCACATACAGAACACAGTCTATCTGGTAGTTCAGACATGTTAAACAGGCATAAACTTGATGACAAAGTACAAAAAACGTTTTAAAATAAAACCGTTACTGTCACTTTAAATTTTAAACTGAACACACTTTATTACTGCAAATGTGAAAAAGTATGAAGGAATTGTTCAAAATTCACCAAAATTTCACCACAGTGTCTTAAAGCCTTAAAAGTATTGCACACCAAATTTGAAAGCTTTAACTCTTAAAATAACGGAACCTGAGCCGTTTTTATATTTAACCCCTTTACAGTCCCTGGTATCTGCTTTGCTGAGACCCAACCAAGCCCAAAGGGGAATACGATACCAAATGACGCCTTCAGAAAGTCTTTTCTGTGTATCAGAGCTCCTCACACATGCATCTGCATGTCATGCTTCCCAAAAACAAGTGCGCAATAGAGGCGCGAAAATGAGGCTCTGCCTATGATTAGGGAAAGCCCCTAGAGGATAAGGTGTCCAATACAGTGCCTGCCGGTTATTTTACATAAATCCCAAGAATAAAATAATTCCTCAAAGCTATGAAGTATTAAAATATGTTTATATATCAATCGTTTTAGCCCAGAAAATGTCTACAGTCTTAAAAGCCCTTGTGAAGCCCTTTTTTTCTTATGTAATAAAAATGGCTTACCGGATCCCATAGGGAAAATGACAGCTTCCAGCATTACATCGTCTTGTTAGAAATGTGTCATACCTCAAGCAGCAAAAGTCTGCTCACTGTTTCCCCCAACTGAAGTTAATTCCTCTCAACAGTCCTGTGTGGAAACAGCCATCGATTTTAGTAACGGTTGCTAAAATCATTTTCCTCTTACAAACAGAAATCTTCATCACCTTTCTGTTTCAGAGTAAATAGTACATACCAGCACTATTTTAAAATAACAAACTCTTGATTGAATAATAAAAACTACAGTTAAACACCAAAAAACTCTAAGCCATCTCCGTGGAGATGTTGCCTGTACAACGGCAAAGAGAATGACTGGGGAAGGCGGAGCCTAGGAGGGATCATGTGACCAGCTTTGCTGGGCTCTTTGCCATTTCCTGTTGGGGAGGAGAATATCCCACAAGTAAGGATGACGCCGTGGACCGGACACACCTATGTTGGAGAAAATTCTCTACAAATGTGGCTTGTATGGGAGGGTTGCAAGAAAAAAGCCACTCCTCAAGAAAGGCCAAATGCAGTCACGACTAAGATTTGCCATAACACACCTAGGAGATTCAGAGGCCACATGGAAATACAAAAAGTATGCTTGCCTGATAAATTATTTTCTTTCCTGGCATGGAGAGTCCACAAATCCTTTCTAATTAGTTGTGGGAATTCAACTCCTGACCACCAGGAGGAGGCAAAAAACACCCCATCAAAGCTTTAAGTATCCCTCCCACTTCCCATAATCCCCCAGTCATTCAGCCGAAGAAATACGGAAAGGGAAGAGGACACAAGGGGTATAGAGGTTCCTGAAGTTTAGAAAAAAATAAAAATAATAATAATAGCCGTCTTGAATTAAGATAAGGGTGGGTCGTGGACTCTCCATGCCAAGAAAGGAAAGAATTTATCAGGTAAGCATAAATTTTGTTTTCTTTCCAATGGCATGGAGAGTCCACAAATCCATTCTAATTACTAGTGGGAACCAATACCCAAGCTAGAGGACACAGAATGCAAAGGGCGGGAGCAAAGCAAGACAGGTAGACCTAAACAGAAGGCACCACCGCTTGAAGAACCTTTCTCCCAAAGGAAGCCTCCGCAGAGGCAAAAACATACAAATTTTAAAATTTTGAGAAAGTATGTAACAAGGACCAAGTGGCCGCCTTGCAAATTTGTTCCACAGAAGCCTCGTTTTTAAAGGCCTAGAAAGAAGAAACGGCCCTAGTTGAATGAGCCGTAGACCTCTCAGGAGGATGTTGACCAGCTGTCTCATAAGCCAAGCAAATGACACTACTCAACCAAAAGAAAAGAGTAGTAGATGTGGCCTTTGGACCCTTACGTTTGCTAGAAAACACAACAAAAAGGGCAGAAGATTGCCGAAAATCCTTAGTAGCCTGGAGATAGAATATTAGAGCACAAACTACATAAAGGTTGTGTAACAGACAATAGCAGAATCTTTGTTCTTGAACTGTAACATATTAGCTACACATGTGGAGCAAAAATGAACAGGAGGAATCACTTATGCTTCTACACAAAATAAGCAATTGTCAAAGTTTATTGCTAAATTTTGACTATCCTCCATTATGTCCTTTTCTTGGGAGATTTCCACTAAAATTTTAAATCTACTAAAAATGTTTAGCAAATATAACAAAAGAGGCACTAATAAATCAGTAAGAAGGGATACAGCAGGCAATGGCAAAAAAAATCAAAACGTAATGGAGACTAATATCACTCCGTTCCTGGAGTGTACTCACCACCTCGGTAACGGATATATAAGAGTCGTTGCACAACAGGGAGTTCTCTATGCAGATTGAGCTGAACGTATTTCCATTAGAACCGCTACAAGCAGAAGAAGGTGACGTGCAATCACGTGACTGCACCAAGAAATAAGAAGTGCGAAATAGTAAAAGCCTGTGAATATGCTGCACTCATAAAATACACTCTGTCTAATAAAGAGCCTTAACGAAAAAGCCACCTCAGTCATAAAATATTAATAAAGCTTTTGTACACAAACGCCCTCAAATAAGCCCTTATGACAGCCTCATAACGATCAGCCAGATGTTTATAGCAGGATCATTTATCTTCTCTCTATAAGAACACACAGTGCCCTAAGCATACTGCCCAAATGAATCCCCAAAATGAAAGGATTACTATATTTTGCCCCCAGACTCCTTGTCACTATATGGGAAGGGGATTAACCCCCAATGTGCCAGAGCCTTCTTTCGTGTGAAGGAAAAAGCACTTACCTTGGAGTTCCTGTGGGGCAGACACAGAAAACCAGGCCTTACAGACCCAGACGACTTCTGACAGGGACCTGGAGAAGACAGAAAAGCAGAGTAACCAACCCCTGGTTTTCTATATAGGGGTTAGCAAAAATCATTGGAGGAGAAGCAAGGACTACCCCACCGACCTCCAACAGCTAATAGCCACCATAAATCTTACTGAAGAGGATTACATGGACACAGCATTACCCCAATCCTTACTTGCAGGGAAACTACCCATTAAAGGAATAAAACTAAAATATCTTCATAGCACCATCTTCTCACACTTCCTGGATATATGAAGGCAAAGAATGACTGGGGGATTATGGGAAGTTGGAGGGATACTTAAAGCTTTGCTGGGGTGTTCTTTGCCTACTCCTGGTGGCCAGGAGTTGAATTCCCACTAGTAATTAGAATGGATTTGTGGACTCTCCATACCATTGGAAAGAAAAGGTATTATGGTAAGATGAGACTAAAATTTAATTATTTGGCCTCAACACCAAACGATATGTCTGGAGGAAATCCAATACAGCTCACCATCCAAATAACATCAGTATGCAGGTGGTAATATCCTGTTATGGGGTGTTTCTCTGCAGTAGGCACTGGAGCACTTGTCAGGATAGAAGGAATAATAGTATGTGTCAAAATACAGTCAAATTCTTGAGGAAAATCTGCTGCCCTCTGCCAGGAAGTTGTCAATGGGAAGAAGGTTTACCAAAGCACACAAAAAAATGACCACACAGTGGTTGACGGAGAAAAGGGTGAATGTCCTTGCATGGCCTAGCCAGAGCCCAGACTTAAACCCCATTGAATATCTGTAGCATGACTTGAAGACTGCAGTCCACAAATGGTCACAAGAAAATGTAATGGAACTGGAGCAGTTTTGCAAAGAAGAGTGGGCAAATATAGTGCAATCTAGATGTGCAAAGTTAGTATAGACATATCCCAACAGACTAAAGGCTGTAATTAAAGCAAAGGGTGGTTCAACAAAATACTGACACAAGGGGGTGATCCTTTTTCCAACTCAGTGATTCTGTTTTTGAATTGTCTTTATTTTTACCTGACATGTTGGTGTTATATCTTTCACTTGGATGTTATAAGTGTCACTGATACCAGGCTGCAAGGGTTAAACCTCCACCCCCTACTACCTAGCCCCCTCTTGTTTCTCAGCAGATCTGGGCTTTTGAAAGCATATGCAATCTCCCAGACCGATGGTTTGCCTTGTTTTTGTGCTTTGAACCTTATCATGAAAGAGCTGGTCCCTGACCACCTAGTCCCTCTTCGGCTGGCCGGGCCCCTGGAACTGCCGGTTGGCCGCATCGTCCCGAATACCCGGTGTCCTTTACCCCAGGTTGCTCCAGCGGCTCTATGTCCCAGAGGTCCGCTCTTTTGGGGGTTGGTATGCCTTGGGGACGGCAAGAGATGGGGTGATTGCCGGAAGGGAGCTTCCTTGGGAACCGGGGGTTCTGGATCCCCCCCCTCTACAACTCCCACTTCCCAGTGGCCTTCCCGTTGTACGTTTGAACACCCATAGCTCCAGCCCACAGCCATGGATCATGTAATTTTTTGGACTGTAGCAGCTGGGGACTGATGGCTTTCCAATGACACCCTGGAAGTGCCGCCGCTCCCCCAGGATCACCCCGAAACCACCATCAATCACTATACCGCTGGACACTATGGGACAATGGACTCTTTGGAGGGCACCAGCCTGTCAGGAGGGGCGGGAATGGCGGGAGATTTGGGGGGCTGATAAAGCTCTCATCTTGATGGGATTGTGTATAAAAACTGTGTGTTTTCCCAATAAAGAGGTACTGCTTGTTTTCACCTGAATGCTAGTCTGTCTAGTTATTTGGATGGAAATTGCTAAAATCACGTTCTTTCCGCTACATAGCGGCAGGTCCCAGGTACAGGAAGGATCCTTCGGCGGAACTACCCAGTCGGGGTAGCCGGGGTCCGTCACAATAAGTTGCACTGAGTAATTACAACTAGATAAACAAAAACTGTGTCTCTCTTTATTTCAGGCTGAAAAGCAACAAAATGTGATTATTTTCAAGGGGGTGATTCTTTTCAATATCCACTGTATGTATATAAATATATATGCATGTATTTCTACACAAATTTATTTATATGTGTATATATGTATTTACTTTGCTTTTAACGTTTTTTGAATAAACCTACTATTTTTTATGCTGGAACCGCATTTGGATGTCTTTTCCTACTTTCACTTATATGTATTTATATATATATACACATATAAATACAGATATACATATGTTTAAAAATACATACTGTACGTATATCTCATTGCAATCCTGCACTCGTGTTTGCAGTTTTTTGTTCAAAACGAAACACCATTCAACTCTATGGGGGACCTTTGCGAAGATGCAGCCACGCAAATTTTTTACTTACGACCTGTAATAAGTGTGCAATGGTAAAAAAAAGTTGAGTGCAGATAAAGCACTCGCAGGAGTACAAATTTGTGTACCACTCATAATCTAGCCCATACTATATCTCTCTCATATATATATATATATATATATATATATATATATATATATATATATATATATATATATATAGTTATCTGTGGTGGTATAGCCCTCTCAGAAACACCTTGAATAATTTCCTTCTGCCCAGGGTGCATTTATTTACGTGACGTTTTGGGGGTTGCCCCCGTCCACAGGCAATCATTACAGCAATACAGTGTACTTACCAAGCTTATAAAGATCCCTAACTCCCACCCATGGTGCTGTCAGCGGCGTTCCGGAAGTCCTGCAACCACGTGGGTCATACCTACGTCATTGTTTTGCTGTAATGATTGTCTGAGGACGGGGGCAGCCTCGAAACGTCACGTAAATAAAGAGCTATACTTGACCAAGACCCGGTGAGTGCATTTTACTTGTGGATGTCATATATATATATATAAAAAATAATATATATATATATATATATAAAAATATAATATATATATATATATATATATATATATATATATACACACATACATATACACACACACACATACATACAGGGAGTGCAGAATTATTAGGCAAATGAGTATTTTGACCACATCATCCTCTTTATGCATGTTGTCTTACTCCAAGCTGTATAGGCTCGAAAGCCTACTACCAATTAAGCATATTAGGTGATGTGCATCTCTGTAATGAGAAGGGGTGTGGTCTAATGACATCAACACCCTATATCAGGTGTGCATAATTATTAGGCAACTTCCTTTCCTTTGGCAAAATGGGTCAAAAGAAGGACTTGACAGGCTCAGAAAAGTCAAAAATAGTGAGATATCTTGCAGAGGGATGCAGCACTCTTAAAATTGCAAAGCTTCTGAAGCGTGATCATCGAACAATCAAGCGTTTCATTCAAAATAGTCAACAGGGTCGCAAGAAGAGTGTGGAAAAACCAAGGCGCAAAATAACTGCCCATGAACTGAGAAAAGTCAAGCGTGCAGCTGCCAAGATGCCACTTGCCACCAGTTTGGCCATATTTCAGAGCTGCAACATCACTGGAGTGCCCAAAAGCACAAGGTGTGCAATACTCAGAGACATGGCCAAGGTAAGAAAGGCTGAAAGACGACCACCACTGAACAAGACACACAAGCTGAAACGTCAAGACTGGGCCAAGAAATATCTCAAGACTGATTTTTCTAAGGTTTTATGGACTGATGAAATGAGAGCGAGTCTTGATGGGCCAGATGGATGGGCCCATGGCTGGATTGGTAAAGGGCAGAGAGCTCCAGTCCGACTCAGACGCCAGCAAGGTGGAGGTGGAGTACTGGTTTGGGCTGGTATCATCAAAGATGAGCTTGTGGGGCCTTTTCGGGTTGAGGATGGAGTCAAGCTCAACTCCCAGTCCTACTGCCAGTTTCTGGAAGACACCTTCTTCAAGCAGTGGTACAGGAAGAAGTCTGCATCCTTCAAGAAAAACATGATTTTCATGCAGGACAATGCTCCATCACACGCGTCCAAGTACTCCACAGCGTGGCTGGCAAGTAGAGCTGCAACAACTAATCGTCATAATCGATAATAATCGATTATGAAAATAGTTGTCAACGAATCTCATAATCGATTAATCGATTAGTTGGTTTGCAATTAGTTGGTCTGTGCACAACAACAGCTGCTTCACTCCAATGAACTCCTGCACATGGTATTGTGTTTTATGGTTATGTCCTTAGCCTAAAGGACGTCTACAGACGTCTACTTTTTACTTTTTCAGGACAGTATACGTTTACAACTACCCCTGGCTTATGTGCAACCCAGATATAATAGTCATCATTTGGATTGTTTATATTAAATCTGGTGATTTGGAACTATGCTTTGCATGATATAGTGCCAAGCTTGTTGTTTACACCTTGCCCCTAGATTGATGGGAGTTATTTAAATTGATGTGCACTATAATCTGTTTGCACAATTATTAGCGTATTGCTTGCTATTGCTGATTATATGTACTGTATAAATAAATGTGTAAGGCTTTGTCCTGTTATTGATATACAGTCCTTAGCGCTTTTGATTTTGTTTTATATTTTAAATTTTTTTAATAAATTGTGATATGTACCAGATTCAACCTTTTAAAAGTATTTATTCGTTATTTTTAGAGCGGACTAGATATTTCCCCTAACCTTATAGCTGGTTATTTACCATTGCATATAGATATTCAAGATATTTTTATGTTAGAATGAAGTCAAGGGTTACTTTATTGAGAGGCCCCTTGCCAAGGTAGAAAACATTTAGCATTGGTGAAGAGCTAACAAAGATAAATATCCCACTTTGGTGAAATTGGCAAAACCCTACTTAAACACCTCAACAGCCTTTTCTCTGCTGCAGGAAATATAGCTGCAAACAGAGAACCAGCCTTAGCCAGAAGCATGTGGACAGGTTGAGATTTTTGCATTTCAATGCAAAGTTTCTGAAAGAGTGAATAATAGAATGTTATTAACAGTGATAGTCTAACTCTTTCTAGTTCTACCTCTTTTCAAACAGTTTGTGGTTTTGTTTTGTTTAATTATAAAACTGCTCTGCTGCTTAAAAATTGAAGAAACGGTTGTGTTAATGTAAAGTTTTAGTCTGAAGTTTATATTTGTAACACTCGTTATGTGGATTTTATTTAAAACATAGAAAACTATTATTGATTCTCTTTTTATCCGATTAGTCGATTAATCGAAAAAAATAATCGGCCAATTAATCGATTATGAAAATAATCGTTAGTTGCAGCCCTACTGGCAAGAAAGGGTATAAAAGAAGAAAATCTAATGACATGGCCTCCTTGTTCACCTGATCTGAACCCCATTGAGAACCTGTGGTCCATCATCAAATGTGAGATTTACAAGGAGGGAAAACAGTACACCTCTCTGAACAGTGTCTGGGAGGCTGTGGTTGCTGCTGCACGCAATGTTGATGGTGAACAGATCAAAACACTGACAGAATCCATGGATGGCAGGCTTTTGAGTGTCCTTGCAAAGAAAGGTGGCTATATTGGTCACTGATTTGTTTTTGTTTTGTTTTTGAATGTCAGAAATGTACATTTGTGAATGTTGAGATGTTATATTGGTTTCACTGGTAAAAATTAATAATTTAAATGGGTATATATTTGTTTTTTGTTAAGTTGCCTAATAATTATGCACAGTAATAGTCACCTGCACACACAGATATCCCCCTAAAATAGCTATAACTAAAAACAAACTAAAAACTACTTCCAAAACTATTCAGCTTTGATATTAATGAGCTTTTTGGGTTCATTGAGAACATGGTTGTTGTTCAATAATAAAATTAATCCTCAAAAATACAACTTGCCTAATAATTCTGCACTCCCTGTACATACATATACAAGACTTGAAATTTCTAGTGGTTTACTAGTCCCGGACAACTTAGAAATTGCAGGGGATGACTTACAAATTTGACTTTTTCCTATCTTTAACATTGAGTGGACTAGTAACTTTTTCCCTTGGGCTAGTAGCTATTAACCCTTGACTAGTAAACACATGGCCAGATTATGAGTGGAGCGCTAACAGTAATACGCAAGCGATAATGGGTATATTGCTGGTGTTTGTGCGGGTTGGAATTTCAGCTCGTATTACAAGTTGAAAGTAAATGCGATCGCTTGAGCGCAATCGCGATTTATGCTGGAATGAATGAATACTGCGTCCTTTCACACAACAACAAAAAAGTGTCAAAAAACACATTAGAAAGTACAGTTACAATCATAACACTATCTGATAAAAACTATTACAAAAAAATTGCACACAAGTTATAAGGGTTCAAAGAATGAGGTCTCAAGTGTTAGAAAAAAAAAAAGGGAGGCAAAGAGCTTTAACATAGAGATACATACATATAGATGTCTTAAGATGGATATGTATATATAAATATAATATATGTGTGTTCATATGTATTTATGTAAATGTGTATTTAGACATATATACACATAAAACACAAATACATATGTACATATATACAGACATACTGTATATAGAAGCGGATTGAAGCCCTTTGCAGTTAAATATATTAAAACATGTAAAAACATATTTAATAAAGGTTTTAACTATGTATTTACTGTACATATTTCACATTCTTATGTTCTGCACATAGCAGAATATGCTCTATGTATTTCTAAATATATATATATATATATACCTATATATAATCATCTATAAATATAGGCATAGATATATATTGTACAAAAATACCATCAGATTTTATATATATATATATATATATATATATATATATATATATATATATATATATATATATATATATATATATATATATATTTATTTATTTATGAATAAATAGAATATATTCTGTTATGTGAAGAACATTTGAATGTGAAATATTCATATTTTCATGTCAGGTGAGCGCACGTGAGAATATGCAATCGGGCTTCCGCGTGAGTTGGGTGTTAGGTTCCCCCCCACACACTTTTTTTGCTTTTTAATTAACTTTAATGGGGAATAGGTTATCGCACACACATTACTCTAAGGTCGTCTTATTGTGCTTGTCGGGTAAGTGCACGAGCAAAAAAACTGTTTACTTTCAACTCACAATACGAGCGCAACCTGACACATGCAAAAAGCTTACTTCTAGCGCAGTTAACGCTCTAGTTAAATACCGTTCCACTTGTAATCTGACCCATATTGTAATACTTTATTTTAAAATATATTACATGTGTTTTGTTATACTTTTATTCTAGCCCTAAAATTTCTTTACTTCAGGTCTCCAGTTGTGCTAAATGGGTGAAATTTTAAAAAGTTGTAAAAGTGTTGAGCTTGTATCATTTACTTGTAATACCAGATGGTGCGCTATTCTGAGTGCGGGCCGGCAAAACTGATAGTGCACCCTGCAATTTCAATAGGGCTTCACTTGTAATCTTGGCCTAAATGTGTTTAATGTCCCTTTAATATTACTAGCAAGAGAGCATGTGAAGAGGGGCTGTTGTAACAGCAAAAAAATACAATGATAAAACTTACTAGCTAACTAATTCAACAAAATCCCAAACAAACCATGAAAATATATATCCTTCACAAGTGAAAAAAAACTAAAACAAAACAGAACCTTATTTTGGAGATCAGATATGTTTTGAAGCGCTGCCTAGACAGCTCTACTAAGCAATCTGCTGACTACAAACAAAAGATGATGGATAGAATGCTGAATGTTTAACAATAATCACTAAACATGGTTAAAGGGACATGAAACCCAATTTTTTTCATGATTTAGAAAGCATGTCATTTTAAACATCTTTCTAATTTATCTTTATTTTCTAATTTGATTCATTCTCTTCATATCCTTTGCTAAAAACATATCTAGACAGGCTCTGTAGCTGCTGATTGGTGGCAGCTCATAGATGCCCTGTGCGATTGGCTCACCCATGTTTATTACTATTTCTTCAACAAAGGATATCTAAAGAATGAAGCAAATTACATAATATAAGTAAACTGGAATGTTGTTTAAAATTGTATTCTCTACCTGAATCATGAAAGAAATATTTTGGGTTTAGTGTCCCTTTAAATATGGCTTTGCTCAATGCCAAGATTCTGATAACTGAATGCCTGTTCTTACTTTTGAGGATTCAGTCTTTCCATGGCAGCTCTCACTGCATCACAAACAATATCAACTTTTTTAGCTTGTTGGCTTTGACAGGTATTCTGAGAAGGAAGTGCAGGAGAAGGATACATTGTGGTTGTTACGTCCTCTTTCCTGTAAATAAAATTACAAGAGCTATTAAACCAAAAATATATGAATACAAAAGCAATACTTTAGGGTATAAAACCATAGTCTTTAGAATTAGATATATGCATTAAACATGCCCATAAATCTATTAAAGTGAAGGTCCATTTTGATGAATTAGTGCCCGGTTTTTAATAAACCTTTTAAAAACAAGGGCCCTTTAATTCATCAAAATTGACATTTCACTGTTTTCTTCAAAAACTTACCTTTTAATCCTGGCAGCCGCTCCAGCACTTCCTCCGCCCGTCGCAAGCCGCCTTTGCGGGTCCAAAATGACGAATCCGGCTTCCTACAACACAGCGTTGCATCAGGCCAAGATTCCCCCGGGGGGGGGGAGCTGTGATTGGAGGAAGCCCAATTCGTCATTTCTGACGTCTGCAGAGGCTTTAAACGGCCGGGGGAATCGCTGGAGCGGCATTCAGTTAAAAGGTAAGTTTTTGAAGAAAACAGTGAAATGTCAATTTTGATGAATTAAACTACCCTTGTTTATAATAGGTTTATTAAAAACCGGGCACTAATTCATCAAAATGGACCTTCACTTTAAATCATAATACTATGTCTGATATATTACTAAATAATTATTTTCAGTGATTCTCAGTGTCTGGAAGTCTAAGAATGTCATAGCAGCTGAGGTCTGACTGCAATGTGAATTGCTCATGGTCTTTTTTTTATGAATCAAAGCTTCATCTTAAAGGGCCATAATACCCAAATGTTGAAGCATTTGAAAGTGATGCAGTATAGCTGTAAAAAGCTGACTAGAAAATATCACCTGAACATCTCTATGTAAAAAAGAAAGATATTTTACCTCAAAAGTTCCTCAGTAACCACCTCCCATTTTAAAGGATTTCTAAGTAGCATATTTGTATGTCTGTCCTGGGACAGCTGAAAGGATGAGCCTCGTGCACTCTCATATTATTTCACCAATCAGGTAAAGGAAGCTTACTATGAAATCTCATGAGAGTTAAGTCAAATCTCATGAGATCACAGTAAGAGTTCATGACCTCAGCACTGCTGATGCTGATTGGCTGCTGTTCATTTCTTCATTTTTTTTTATTTTTTTTTACCTGCAGCTGGGAGCAGCTGAGTATAACTTTTTACACAGAACTTACTCTGCTAAGCTGAGGAGATTGTGAGGTAAAATATTTTCCTTTTTACATAGAGATGCTCAGGTGATATTTTCCTGTCAGCTTTTTACAGTTATACTGCATCAGTTTCAAGTGATTTAGCATATGAGTATTATGTCCCTTTAAGCAGCTTTTAGGAACACACTTTCTACAACAGTTGAATCACACTATTTTGAAATCACTAATGTTGGGAATGTCATAAGTATACATAAAATGTAAGTGCATCCCTAAACATAATCAGTGGAGCTTAAAGGAACACAGTCAATATTTATCTTTCATGATTCAGATAGAGCACACAATTATAAACAACGTTTGAATTCACTTCCATTATCAAAATGTGCACAATCTTTTTATATACACACTTTCTGAGGAAACAGCTCCTATTGAGTATGTGCAAGAATTCACATTACACATGTATAAGCATTTTGTGATTGGCTGATGGCTGTCACATGATGCAGAGGAAGGAAAATAGAACTAATTTTGAAATTTGTCAAAAAACTAAAAAAACTAATCATTTGAAATGCAGTGCTTTTGCATTGTTTTTTTATTGTGCATCTGCTCATTATGCAATTCTACTGTATATGTTTAACAGATCTTAAAGACACATTTAACTCCAATTTTTTCGATTATCCATATAAAAGAGCAGTACATAAACATTTGGTTTTGCCTAAACTAATTAGCATTTGTGCTTTGATATGAACATTTGTGAGTACAGTGAGCCTTTAAACGGACATTACCCAAATGCAAGATCACTTAAAATTGATGCAGCGTGAACATCTCTATGTAAAAAGCAAACATATTTTACCTCAAAATTTTCTCAGTAGCCATATCCAATTATAGAGGAATTAACATCCAATCAGGTTCTGGCACTTACAAGAGAGTGCGCATCTGGCATATGCAGACAGAAATTTTGCAAGATTATGGCAAAATCCCTCAAGACCACGGTAAAGCATTAATGATGCTGATTGGCTGTTCATTTTTGTCTTTTTTTTTTTACCATGCATATGAAAGCAAAAAGTAGTAGCTGAATGGTAACTGCTTACAGAGCAGTTACTCTGGTGAGCAGATCTTAGGTTCGAGAAACACTAATTTTTTTATCATAAATGTATTTCTTTCTCACAGTAACGTGTCTTTAAAGGGACAGTCAACACAACAATTGTTATTGTTTAAAAAGATAGATAATGCCTCTACTACCCATTCCCCAGCTTTGCACAAAAAATATTGTTATATTAATATACTTTATAAACTTTAAAGGGTCATTAAACCCAAAAATGTTCTTTCATGGTTCAGATAGAGAATACAATTTTAAACAATATTCAAATTTACTTCTATTATCTAATTTGCTTCATTATTTAGATATACTTAGTTGAAGAAATAGAAATGTACATTGGTGAACCAATCACATGAGGCATCTATGTGTAGCAACCAATCAACAGCTACTGAGCCTATCTATATATGCTTTTCAGCAAAGAATATCATGTGAAGGAAGCAAATTAGATAATAGAAGTAAATTAGAAAGTTGCTTAAAATTGCATGCTCTTTCTAAATTATGAAAGAAAAAATATGGGTTTCATGTCCCTTTAAACCTCTAAATTTCTGTCTGTTTCTAAGTCCCTAAAGACAGCCCCATGATCACATGCTTTTGTATTTGCTTTTCACAACAGGGGAAGCTAGTTTATATGAGCCATATAGATAACATTGTGCTGATGCCCGTGGATTCTAACAACACAGCACTAATTGGCTTAAATGCAGGTCAATAGATAATACATTTAAAGTCATGTGATCAGGGGGCCGCCAGAAGATGCTTAGAAACAAGGTAATCACAGAAGTAAAAAACAAAATGTATGCTTACCTGATAAATTTCTTTCTTTTGCGATGTACCGAGTCCACGGATTCATCCTTACTTGTGGGATATTGTCCTTCCTGACAGGAAGTAGCAAAGAGAGCACCACAGCAGAGCTGTCTATATAGCTCCTCCCCTAACTCCACCCCCCAGTCAAGGCCAAGGAAGAAAAGGAGAAACTATAAGGTACAGAGGTGACTGAAGTTTTCATAGGAAAAATACTATCTGTCTTAAATAGACAGGGCGGGCCGTGGACTCGGTACATCGCAAAAGAAAGAAATTTATCAGGTAAGCATAAATTTTGTTTTCTTTTGCATGATGTACCGAGTCCACGGATTCACCCTTACTTGTGGGATACCAATACCAAAGCTTTAGGACATGGATGCAGGGAGGGACAAGACAGAAACCTAAACGGAAGGCACCACTGCTTGCAAAACCTTTCTCCCAAAAATAGCCTCCGAAGAAGCAAAAGTATCAAATTTGTAAAATTTGGAAAAGGTATGAAGCGAAGACCAAGTCGCAGCCTTACAAATCTGTTCAACAGAAGCATCATTTTTAAAAGCCCATGTGGAAGCCACCGCTCTAGTGGAGTGAGCTGCAATTCTTTCAGGAGGCTGCTGTCCAGCAGTCTCATAAGCCAAACGGATGATGCTTTTCAGCCAAAAGGAAAGAGAGGTAGCCGTAGCCTTTTGACCTCTATGCTTTACAGCATACAACAAACAAAGAAGATGATTGGCGAAAATCTCTGGTTGCCTGCAAATAAAACTTCAAGGCACGAACCACGTCCAAGTTGTGCAACAGACGTTCCTTCTTAGAAGAAGGATTAGGACACAGAGAAGGAACAACAATTTCCTGATTGATATTACTGTTAGAAACAACCTTAGGGAGGAACCCAGGTTTGGTACGTAAAACCACCTTATCAGCATGGAAAACAAGATAAGGCGAGTCGCATTGTAATGCAGATGGTTCAGAAACTCTTCGAGCTGAAGAGATAGCAACTAGAAACAGAACTTTCCAAGATAAAAGCTTAACATCTATGGAATGCATGGGTTCAAACGGAACCCCCTGAAGAACATTAAGAACTAAATTTAGACTCCATGGTGGAGCAACAGGTTTAAACACAGGCTTGATTCTAACTAAAGCCTGACAAAAAGCCCGAATGTCTGGGACATCAGCCAGACGCTTGTGCAATAAGATAGACAAAGCAGATATCTGTCCCTTTAGGGAACTAACTGACAATCCCTTTTTCCAATCCTTCTTGAAGAAAGGACAAAATCCTAGGAATCCTGATCTTACTCCATGAGTAGCCTTTGGATTCGCACCAAAAAAGATATATACGCCATATCTTATGATAGATTTTCCTGGTGACAGGCTTTCAAGCCTGAATAAAGGTATCTATGACCGACTCAGAGAAACCCCGTTTTGATAAAATCAAGCGTTCAATCTCCAAGCAGTCAGCCGCAGAGAAAGTAGATTTGGATGCTTGAACGGACCTTGAATTAGAAGGTCCCGTCGCAGTGGCAGAGTCCATGGTGGTAGAGATGACATGTCCACCAGGTCTGCATACCAAGTCCTGCATGGCCACGCAGGTGCTATCAAAATCACTGAAGCTCTCTCCTGTTTGATTCTGGCAATCAGACGCGGAAGGAGAGGGAAAGGTGGAAACACATAAGCCAGGTTGAACGACCAGGGTACTGCTAGAGCATCTATTAGTACTGCCTAAGGGTCCCTGGACCTGGATCCTTAACAAGGAAGTTTGGCGATCTGACGAGACGCCATCATATTCAATTCTGGTGTGCCCCATAGCTGAACCAGTTGAACAAACACCTCCGGATGGAGCTCCACTCCCCCGGATGAAAAGTCTGACGACTTAGAAAATTTGCCTCCCAGTTCTCTACCCCTGGGATATAGATCGCTGATAGATGGCAAGAGTGAGTCTCTGCCCATCGGATTATCCTGGAAACTTCTATAATCGCCAAGGAACTCCTTGCTCCACCCTGATGATTGATATAAGCTACAGTCGTGATGTTGTCCGACTGAAACCTGATGAATGTCCATCAAATCTATCAGAGTCCCCAGGAATGGAACTCTTGTGAGAGAAATAAGAGAACTCTTTTTCATGTTCACCTTCCACCCATGAGATCTTAGAAAGGCCAACACTAAGTCCGTGTGAGACTTGGCAAGTTGGAAAGTCGACGCTTGAATTAAGATGTCGTCTAGATAAGGCGCCACTGCTATGCCCCGCGGCCTTAAGACCGCCAGAAGGGACCCTAACACCTTTGTGAAGATTCTTGGCGCCGTGGCCAACCCGAAGGGAAGAGCCACAAACTGGTAATGCCTGTCCAGAAAGGCAAACCTTAGGAATTGGTTTAGGATCTTGAGATCTAGAATTGGTCTGAAGGTTCCTTCTTTTTTGGGAACCACAAACAGATTTGAGTAGAAACCTTGTCCCTGTTCTGCTTTCGGAACTGGGCAGATCACTCCCATGGTAAGAAGGTCTTCTACACAGCGAACGAACGCCTCTCTCTTTTGTCTGGTTTACAGACAATTGAGAAAGATGGAATCTCCCCCTTGGAGGAGAATCCTTGAAATCTAAAAGATACCCCTGGGTTACAATTTCTACGGCCCAGGAGTTCTGAATGTCTCTTGCCCAGGCCTGAGCAAAGAGAAAGAGTCTGCCCCCTACTAGATCCGGTCCCAGATCGGGGGCTACCCCTTCATGCTGTCCTAGTGGCAGCAGCAGGCTTTTAGGCCTGCGTACCCTTGTTCCAAACCTGGTTAGGTCTCCAGGTTGGTTTGGATTGAGCAAAGTTCCCCTCTTGCTTTGCAGCAGGGGAAGTGGAAGTGGGACCACCCTTGAAGTTTCGAAAGGAACGAATATTATTTTGTTTGGTCCTTGTCTTATTCAACTTATCTTGAGGGAGGGCATGACCCTTCCCCCCAGTGATGTCCGAAATGATCTCTTTCAGTGCAGGCCCGAATAGGGTCTTACCTTTGAAAGGGATGGTCAAAGGCTTAGATTTAGATGACACATCAGCTGACCAGGACTTAAGCCATAACGCTCTACGCGCTAAAATGGCAAAACCTGAATTCTTAGCTGCTAATTTAGCAAGATGAAAAGCGGCGTCTGTAATAAAAGAATTAGCCAACTTAAGAGCCTTAATTCTGTCCAAAATATCATCTAGTGGGGTCTCTATCTGAAGAGCCTCTTCTAGAGCCTCAAACCAAAAGGCAGCCGCAGTGGTTACAGGAACAATGCACGCTATAGGTTGAAGAAGAAAACCTTGATGAACAAAAATTTTCTTTAGGAGACCCTCTATTTTTTATCCATAGGATCAATGAAAGCACAACTGTCTTCAATAGGTATAGTTGTACGCTTAGCCAGGGTAGAAATATCTCCCTCCACCTTAGGGACCGTCTGCCATGAGTCCTTTATGGTGTCAGAAATGGGAAACGTTTTCTTAAAAACAGGAGGGGGAGAGAACGGAATACCTGGTCTATCCCACTCCTTAGTAACAATGTCCGAAATCCTCTTAGGGACCGGAAAAACATCAGTGTAAACAGGAACCTCTAAATATTTGTCTATTTTACACAATTTCTCTGGAACTACAACAGGGTCACAATCATCCAGAGTCGATAAAACCTCCCTGAGCAATAAGCGGAGGTGTTCTAGCTTAAATTTAAATGCCGTCATATCTGAATCTGTCTGAGGGAACATCTTTCCTGAATCAGAAATCTCTCCCTCAGACAGCAAATCCCTCATCCCCACTTCAGAACATTGTGAGGGAATATCGGATACGGCCACTAAAGCGTCAGAAGGCTCAGCATTTGTTCTTAACCCAGAGCTACTGCGCTTCCCTTGCAACCCAGGCAGCTTAGATAAAACCTCTGTGAGGGTAGTATTCATAACTGAAGCCATATCTTGCAAGGTGAAAGAATTACTAGAAGTACTTGGCGTCGCTTGTGCGGGCGTTACCGGTTGTGATACTTGGGGAGAACTAGATGGCAAAACCTGATTTCCTTCTGTCTGAGAATCATCTAATGCCAAACTTTTATAAGTCAAAATATGCTGTTTGCAATTTATAGACATATCAGTACAAGTGGGACACATTCTAAGAGGGGGTTCCCCAAAAAACTTAGCCCTTTATGCAAGCTAGTAAAGCCTCTTTCACACTAGGATTACTGCTTACCCTTCCCCTAATGGGGATACTGTCAGCCTTTCTGAGTTAACAGTCTCTGCAGAAAAATGACTGAACATACCTCATTGCTGTATAGCAAGAACCGTTCCTCACACTGAAGTTTTCCTGTACTCCTCAGCTTCTGTGGGAACAGCAGTGGACCTTAGTTACAAATGCTAAGATCATCATCCTCCAGGCAGAACTCTTCATCTATGTCCTGCCTGAGAGTAAATAGTACAACACCGGTACCATTTAAAAATAACAAACTCTTGATTGAAGATAAAATAAAAACTAACAGTTTATCACCTCTTCTCTTTACCCTTCCAGCTTAGAGCCAGCAAAGAGAATGACTGGGGGTGGAGTTAGGGGAGGAGCTATATAGACAGCTCTGCTGTGGTGCTCTATTTGCTACTTCCTGTCAGGAAGGACAATATCCCACAAGTAAGGATGAATCCGTGGACTCTGTACATCATGCAAAAGAAAGTGTATTATTATAACCATGTTTTCTGTGCAAAACTGGGGAATGGGTTATAAAGGGATTATCTATCTTTTAAAATGAGAAACATTTTTTAGTTTACTGTCCCTTTAAGCTTATAAAAGGCAGCTACAATAATAAAACTTTTTTTATCAAACTACTAAGAGGTGACAAATATGAGGTTAAAATCTAAAAATGTGAAATTATTTTAAAAACAATATGATTTTAAATTGAAAGCTTAATCAACCTATTCTACATATTTTTAGGGAAATTAATTAAAATCTACGATTCTGTTGAGTGGCTATGGCTTTTGACATACGTTCATATTTTATCAGGCATTTATTTTTAAAATTAGGCGGCCATGGATGTTACATAAATTATAAGAAACTCATTTTTTTATGAAGGAGTACTGAAACTAAGCTGGAAAAACATAATTTATGCTTACCTGATAAATTCCTTTCTTCTGTAGTGTGATCAGTCCACGGGTCATCATTACTTCTGGGATATTACTCCTCCCCAACAGGAAGTGCAAGAGGATTCACCCAGCAGAGCTGCATATAGCTCCTCCCCTCTACGTCACTCCCAGTCATTCGACCAAGGACCAACGAGAAAGGAAAAGCCAAGGGTGAAGTGGTGACTGGAGTATAAATTAAAAAATATTTACCTGCCTTAAAAACAGGGCGGGCCGTGGACTGATCACACTACAGAAGAAAGGAATTTATCAGGTAAGCATAAATTATCTTTTCTTCTGTTAAGTGTGATCAGTCCACGGGTCATCATTACTTCTGGGATACCAATACCAAAGCAAAAGTACACGGATGACGGGAGGGATAGGCAGGCTCTTTATACAGAAGGAACCACTGCCTGAAGAACCTTTCTCCCAAAAATAGCCTCCGATGAAGCAAAAGTGTCAAATTTGTAAAATTTGGAAAAAGTATGAAGCAAAGACCAAGTTGCAGCCTTGCAAATCTGTTCAACAGAGGCCTCATTCTTGAAGGCCCAAGTGGAAGCCACAGCTCTAGTAGAATGAGCTGTAATTCTTTCAGGAGGCTGCTGTCCAGCAGTCTCATAAGCTAAACGAATTATGCTACGAAGCCAAAAAGAAAGAGAGGTAGCGGAAGCTTTTTGACCTCTCCTCTGCCCAGAGTAAATGACAAACAGAGAAGACGTTTGTCGAAATTCCTTAGTTGCCTGTAAGTAAAATTTTAGAGCACGGACTACATCCAGGTTGTGCAGTAGACGTTCCTTCTTTGAAGAAGGATTTGGGCATAAAGAAGGAACAACAATCTCTTGATTGATATTCCTGTTAGTAACTACCTTAGGTAAGAACCCAGGTTTAGTACGCAGGACTACCTTATCCGAATGAAAAATCAAATAAGGAGAATCACAATGTAAGGCTGATAATTCAGAGACTCTTCGAGCCGAGGAAATAGCCATTAAAAATAGAACTTTCCAAGATAACAACTTTATATCAATGGAATGAAGGGGTTCAAACGGAACGCCCTGTAAAACATTAAGAACAAGGTTTAAACTCCATGGTGGAGCAACAGTTTTAAACACAGGCTTAATCCTGGCCAAAGCCTGACAAAAAGCCTGGACGTCAGGAACTTCTGACAGACGTTTGTGTAACAGAATGGACAGAGCTGAGATCTGTCCCTTTAATGAACTAGCAGATAAACCCTTTTCTAAACCTTCTTGTAGAAAAGACAATATCCTAGGAATCCTAACCTTACTCCAAGAGTAACCTTTGGATTCACACCAATATAGGTATTTACGCCATATCTTATGGTAAATCTTTCTGGTAACAGGTTTCCTAGCCTGTATTAAGGTATCAATAACTGACTCAGAAAACCCACGTCTTGATAAAATCAAGCGTTCAATTTCCAAGCAGTCAGCTTCAGAGAAGTTAGATTTTGATGTTTGAAGGGACCCTGTATCAGAAGGTCCTGTTTCAGAGGTAGAGACCAAGGTGGACAGGATGACATGTCCACCAGGTCTGCATACCAAGTCCTGCGTGGCCACGCAGGTGCTATTAGAATCACTGATGCTCTCTCTTGTTTGATTCTGGCAATCAATCGAGGAAGCAACGGGAAGGGTGGAAACACGTAAGCCATCCTGAAGTCCCAAGGTGCTGTCAGAGCATCTATCAGGACTGCTCCTGGATCCCTGGATCTGGACCCGTAACGAGGAAGCTTGGCGTTCTGTCGAGACGCCATGAGATCTATCTCTGGTTTGCCCCAACGTCGAAGTATTTGGGCAAAGACCTCCGGATGAAGTTCCCACTCCCCCGGATGAAAAGTCTGACGACTTAAGAAATCCGCCTCCCAGTTCTCCACTCCCGGGATGTGGATTGCTGACAGGTGGCAAGAGTGAGACTCTGCCCAGCGAATTATCTTTGATACTTCCATCATAGCTAGGGAGCTTCTTGTCCCTCCCTGATGGTTGATGTAAGCTACAGTCGTGATGTTGTCCGACTGAAACCTGATGAACCCCCGAGTTGTCAACTGGGGCCAAGCCAGGAGGGCATTGAGAACTGCTCTCAATTCCAGAATGTTTATTGGCAGGAGACTCTCCTCCTGACTCCATTGTCCCTGAGCCTTCAGAGAATTCCAGACGGCACCCCAACCTAGAAGACAATTGTCCAGTCTGGTCTGCTGAATGGCATCCCCCTGGACAGGTGTGGCCGAGAAAGCCACCATAGAAGAGAATTTCTGGTCTCTTGATCCAGATTCAGAGAAGGGGATAAGTCTGAGTAATCCCCATTCCACTGACTTAGCATGCACAGTTGCAGTGGTCTGAGGTGTAAGCGTGCAAAGGGTACTATGTCCATTGCCGCTACCATTAAGCCGATTACCTCCATGCATTTAGCCACTGACGGGTGTTGAATGGAATGAAGGGTGCGGCAAGCACTTTGAAGTCTTGTTAGCCTGTCCTCTGTCAGGTAAATCTTCATTTCTACAGAATCTATAAGAGTCCCCAGGAAGGGAACTCTTGTGAGTGGAACGAGTGAACTTTTCTTTTCGTTCACCTTCCATCCATGTGACCTTAGAAATGCCAGCACTAACTCTGTATGAGACTTGGCAGTTTGAAAGCTTGAAGCTTGTATCAGAATGTCGTCTAGGTATGGAGCTACCGAGATTCCCCGCGGTCTTAGTACCGCCAGAAGAGCACCCAGAACCTTTGTGAAGATTCTTGGAGCTGTAGCCAATCCGAATGGAAGAGCCACAAACTGGTAATGCCTGTCTAGGAAGGCAAACCTTAGGTACCGATAATGATCTTTGTGAATCGGTATGTGAAGGTAAGCATCTTTTAAATCTACAGTGGTCATGTACTGACCCTCTTGGATCATAGGTAAAATTGTCCGAATAGTCTCCATCTTGAACGATGGAACTCTTAGGAATTTGTTTAGGATCTTTAAGTCCAGGATTGGTCTGAAAGTTCCCTCTTTTTTGGGAACCACAAACAGATTTGAGTAAAACCCCTGTCCCTGTTCCGATCGTGGAACTGGATGGATTACTCCCATTAACAAGAGCTCTTGTACGCAGCGTAGAAACGCCTCTTTCTTTGTCTGGATTGTTGACAATCTTGACAGATGAAATCTCTCTCTTGGAGGAGAGTATTTGAAGTCCAGAAGGTATCCCTGAGATATTATCTCTAGCGCCCAGGGATCCTGAACATCTCTTGCCCAAGCCTGGGCGAAGAGAGAAAGTCTGCCCCCCACTAGATCCGATCCCGGATCGGGGGCCCTCAATTCATGCTGTTTTAGGGGCAGCAGCAGGTTTCCTAGTCTGCTTGCCCTTGTTCCAGGACTGGTTAGGTTTCCAGCCTTGTCTGTAGCGAGCAACAGCTCCTTCCTGTTTTGGTGCAGAGGAAGTTGATGCTGCTCCTGCTTTGAAATTACGAAAGGAACGAAAATTAGACTGTCTAGTCTTGGCTTTGGCTTTGTCCTGAGGCAGGGCATGGCCTTTACCTCCTGTAATGTCAGCGATAATCTCTTTCAACCCGGGCCCGAATAAGGTCTGCCCTTTGAAAGGTATATTAAGCAATTTAGACTTAGAAGTAACATCAGCTGACCAGGATTTTAGCCACAGCGCCCTGCGTGCCTGAATGGCGAATCCTGAATTCTTCGCCGTAAGTTTAGTAAGATGTACTACGGCCTCCGAAATGAATGAATTAGCTAGTTTAAGGACTCTAAGCCTGTCCGTAATGTCGTCCAGAGTAGCTGAACCAATGTTCTCTTCCAGAGACTCAATCCAGAATGCCGCTGCAGCCGTGATCGGCGCAATGCATGCAAGGGGTTGCAATATAAAACCTTGTTGAACAAACATTTTCTTAAGGTAACCCTCTAACTTTTTATCCATTGGATCTGAAAAAGCACAGCTATCCTCCACCGGGATAGTGGTACGCTAAGCTAAGGTAGAAACTGCTCCCTCCACCTTAGGGACCGTTTGCCATAAGTCCCTTGTGGTGGCGTCTATTGGAAACATTTTTCTAAATATCGGAGGGGGTGAGAACGGCACACCGGGTCTATCCCACTCCTTAGTAACAATTTCAGTAAGTCTCTTAGGTATAGGAAAAACCTCAGTACTCGTCGGTACCGCAAAATATTTATCCAACCTACACATTTTCTCTGGTATTGCAACTGTGTTACAATCATTCAGAGCCGCTAACACCTCCCCTAGTAATACACGGAGGTTTTCCAGTTTAAATTTAAAATTTGAAATATCTGAATCCAGTCTGTTTGGATCAGAACCGTCACCCACAGAATGAAGTTCTCCGTCCTCATGTTCTGCCACCTGTGACGCAGTGTCTGACATGGCCCTAATATTATCAGCGCACTCTGTTCTCACCCCAGAGTGATCGCGCTTACCTCTTAGTTCTGGTAATTTAGCCAAAACCTCAGTCATAACAGTAGCCATATCCTGTAATGTGATTTGTAATGGCCGCCCAGATGTACTCGGCGCTACAATATCACGCACCTCCCTCTGAGCGGGAGATGTAGGTACTGACACGTGAGGCGAGTTAGTCGGCATAACTCTCCCCTCGTTGTTTGGTGAAATTTGTTCAATTTGTACAGATTGACTTTTATTTAAAGTAGCATCAATACAGTTAGTACATAAATTTCTATTGGGCTCCACTTTGGCATTGCAACAAATGACACAGGTATCATCCTCTGAATCAGACATGTTTAACACACTAGCAAATAAACTTGCAACTTGGAAATACAATTCAATTAGAATAATATTAAAACGTACTGTGCCTTTAAGAAGCACAGAAGATCTATGACAGTTGAAAATTAATAAATTGAAACAGTTATAGCCTCAATCCTTGTAAACAACACAACTTTAGCAAAGGTTTAATCCCATTAGCAAAGATAACAAATTCTGAAAGCAGGAAACAAATTACAGAATAAACGTTTTTTATCTCAGTCAAACTATAATTCTCACAGCTCTGCTGAGAGAAATTACCTCCCTCAAAATAAGTTTTGAAGACCCCTGAGCTCTGTAGAGATGAACCGGATCATGCAGGGAATACAATGAGTTGCTGACTGAAATATTTGATGCGTAGTAAAAGCGCCAAAAAACGGCCCCTCCCCCTCACACACAGCAGTGAGGGAGAACAGAAACTGTCAGAAAACAGATTAAGCAACTGCCAAGTGGAAAAATAGTGCCCAAACATTTATTCACTCAGTACCTCAGCAAATGAAAACGATTTTACATTCCAGCAAAAACGTTAAACATAATCTCTAGTTATTAAACAGCTTTATGTATTTCTTACAGTGTAATTCTAGTGAAGTACCATTCCCCAGAATACTGAAGTGTAAAGTATACATACATGACATTATATCGGTATGGCAGGATTTTCTCATCAATTCCATTGTCAGAAAATAAAAACTGCTACATACCTCTATGCAGATTCATCTGCCCGCTGTCCCCTGATCTGAAGTTTACCTCTCCTCAGATGGCCGAGAAACAGCAATATGATCTTAACTACTCCGGCTAAAATCATAACAAAAACTCTGGTAGATTCTTCTTCAAACTCTGCCAGAGAGATAATAACACACTCCGGTGCTATTTTAAAATAACAAACTTTTGATTGAAGATATAAAACTAAGTATAATCACCATAGTCCTCTCACACATCCTATCTAGTCGTTGGGTGCAAGAGAATGACTGGGAGTGACGTAGAGGGGAGGAGCTATATGCAGCTCTGCTGGGTGAATCCTCTTGCACTTCCTGTTGGGGAGGAGTAATATCCCAGAAGTAATGATGACCCGTGGACTGATCACACTTAACAGAAGAAATATGTGCACACAAACTATAGTTATAAAACACACAATCTTGGGTCTTTTCACATACTTACTTTAGTTCAGTTAAAAACAAATTGATGTAATTTACAGTGTCTATCTGCTTTACAAAAAGGTCCACATTTTCCAAAAATACCTAAAAGATATAAGACTTATTAGCTACAATCCATAGTTTTAATTTACTTATTACAATATAAATAAAAAATAAAAAATTATACCTTTGGATTGTGATCGTAAATTAAATTCAAGTTGATCCGGAGTTTTCTCATACACTCAAAAGCCTCTCTAAACAACAAACTGGAAGGGAACATAATTACATTTATTAAACACCACTTCAAGAAAGCACAAATGTATTTGCTTAAGTACAATAATCTCAATTACACATAATTCTCTTTAAGTGAATGTACATTTGAATGAAGTGCCCGGTTTTTAAAAATAATATTAAAAACTGGGGCACTTTAATTCATAAAAAGTTACATTGAAGCATTTTTTTTTTTAAATACTTACTTTTTTTCTTTAGGGAAACCAGACCGGCAATCCTCATGCTGTACTTAGCATATCGATGACAAAACTGGCTTCCTCCAATCGTTGCAGGGCCTCACGAGCTGGATGCCTTGGGGTGCTCACAATGATTGGAGAAGGCCGGTTTCGTCATTACTGTGCAGAGGAGCTGCGGGTGGAGGATCGCCGGTCTGTTTTTCCTAAAGAAAAAGGTAGGTATTTTTAAAAAAAAAAAATTTCAATGTAAATTTTAATGAATGAAAGTGCCCCTGTTTTTTATAGTATTTTTAAAAAACGGGAACTTATTCATTCAACTTTACAATCACTTTAAAAGGGACACTCAGGTCAAATTACATTTTCATGATTCAGATACAGCATGTAATTTTAAACAACTTTCCAATTTACTTCCATTAAAAAAAATGTGCACAGTATTTTATATTTACACTTTTTGAGTGACCAGCTCCTACTGAGCATGTGCAAGAATTCACAGACTATGCGTATGTGCATTTGTGATTGGCTGATTGCTATCACATGGTACAGGGGGAGTGGAAATATACATCACTTTTAAACTTTTTAGAAAAAAATCTACTACTCATTTGAAATTGTCTTGTTATCTTGCATTTGTTGATTATGCAAATCTACTGTGTTTACTGGTCATTTAAGGGACCCACTCTAAATAATGAAAGTGAAACCGTAGGAAAAATTACAATGAAAAATCACAATGAAAAGTATAATCAAACATTTGTGAACGCTCACAATCATTTGATAGAAATATATATATTGTATCTTGCAGAAGACCTAACTACATTATGACCAGCTTGAAAGATGATTGTTTTCCCTAAATGTTATTGACTGAAGCAGACCGTCCAATTTGTTATTTTTATTGTGATTAGTTGAAACAAGTTAGTGTAATACATGTGAGAAAATATGTGTTTTCCAGTAGTGGACCAGAATTGGATTTCATATACCATACAATGTATTTTTCAATTAATACAGACTTTCCTATAAATACTTGTGACACTTCAGATTACTTATTTTAATTCACTTTTTCTTTTAAGAGTAATGCAACCTCCATTATTCTTTCCAATGCATTTAAAGGGACAATCTAGTAAAAAAAATATTTCATGATTCAGATAGGGCATGTCATTTTAAACAACTTTCCAATTTACTTTTATCATCAATTTTGCTTTGTACTCTTGGTATTCTTAGGTGAAAGCTAAACCTAGGTAGGCTCATATGCTAATTTCTTAGCCCTTGAAGGCTGCCTCTTATCTTAATGCATTTTGACATTTTTCCCACAACTAGAGGGAGTTAGTTCATGTGTGCCATATAGTAGCGGACCTACTTTACAGAGGGCCCTGGTGCAAAAAATGTTTGCCCCCACCACACAAAAAATAACTCCGTAGTAAGAATTAGTAATAATATTCATGCTGCTCTGTATAATGATTTTAAGAATAGATAGATGGACCTACAACCTGCACTAATAAAAGTTTTCCCTGCATTAGAATTGTACATATTCTGCACATGCCTATGTATAGACTGGTTTATATGGGCCCCTTCAGTACCTGGGCCCTGGTGCTATATAGAAAACATAGCTTTTTTTTCCCCTACATTTGCATAAAACACTGCCGATGAAACAAACAGCTCCAGCATGACGGCTGGCTGTAAGCACACTACTTAGGGAGGGAGGTAAAAACCTTATCTGTATAAGTAATAGGTATTACGTTCAGATTCATATGCTGCTAAAAGAAAAAGCAAAATAGCTTATGCATGTTAATTACAAACTTTCTCTAAATCAAACATTTGATTTAATTAGCCAATATTTTTTTGAGTGTATAATGTCCCTTTAAGTGTCACTTCCCTTACCCATAACCCCCAGTCATTCTCTTTGCCTCTGTCAATGGAGGACGTGAAGTTGGTCTCTAAAGATTTTTTTATTCCTTTAATGGGTACTTTTCCCTGCAAGCAAGGATTGGCTGTGTCCACGTCAATCTCTTGAGTAAGAGTAGTGGTGGCTTTTAAGCAGATAGAAAGTGGTGAGGTTGTCCTTGCTTTGTTTTCTAACATAATTGCTACCCTAGTTATAGAAAGCCAACAGTTGGTTACTCTGTTCTTTATTTTTCTACAGGTCTCTGTAAGGAGTATGTGTCCTTTCACAACTTGTGAGCTGTCTTCCTGCCCGACAGCTGAATTTGCAGGTAAGTGCTTTTGTTTTCTAGGTATGGGAGACTTGCACTTGGGAAAATTATTTCTGCATTACTAATTTGGGACATATGTAATCCTTGGTATAGGATTTTCTTGGGGCAGTGTGCAGGCACTTGTGTATGTGTGGAGACTAAGGGGTTAATAGCTTCCCTTACTGTGTTGGGACGATATCTCTGGGGTTCAATTTTATATTTATTAGATGACAGTCTAAGTATTTTATTATGGAGGAAGAAAATGCAACATCTTTTTCTCTCTGTCGGTATCTGAGGGATTATAAGAAACGCGTGCTTTTTACTCTGCTGTGCAGTTTCTTTTCCTGCCGGTCATGTGACTCCCCGCCCTTCCGTTTGAGATTCGGAGCGGCGTCATTTCTATTCTGTAATGGCTCATTTGACCGATCTGCAGGGGAGTTTGTTGAACATTGGTGAAGGTTCAGTTAGGGATCCTCAGGCTGGCTGAGGTGTAAAGGCACATACTTTGTTTTTTACTGATTTTTCTGTTAGCATTTTTGCGCTCTAACAAAACTTTTTCCTTTTTAAAGTGAAAGTAGTCATTTTCAAGTTATCTTTTATTCCGTTTCTTTTGGGGATTTGTCTGTTTCTCTTAATAAATGTTTACAGTGTTTGGAGGCCCAAATTGTTTAGCCTATGCATGTTTAGCTAGGATGCTTAAGTTTAAAGATAAATTACTGCCTTCTGAGCCCAATGTCCCCAGGATGATGCTGTTGAGGATATGCCACAGCTTTCTCCTCAAACGTCCCAAGCCTCAATGGCTTCACATACAGCGCCCTGCGGTTCCTCTCAGCCTTCTGGAGGAGTGTATTTGTCAATAGATTTTGCTGCACAGATATCTTCTACGGTATCTACGGCTTTATCTGCTTTTCCCATGATGGGGAAGCGCAAGAGGAAATCAAAACATTTTTCTGTTAGTAGTCTGTCCCATCTTCTGCTGCGAGGTTGACCTCCCCCATAAGTCTGAGGAGGAGGATACCTCGGTAGCTTCTGAGGATGAGATCTCAGATTCGGACAGTATACATCCTTTGACTGATTCTGAAGAAGTAAGCTTCAGATTTAAGCTTGAACACCTTTGTTTACTTCTAAAGGAGGTACTAGCTACTTTGGATGACTCCGACTCTCCAGTCGCTGTCAACCCTAAAAAATCTAGTAAGCTTAATAAATACTATGATGTTCCATCTGCTGTGGAAATATTTCCTGTCCATGGGTTCTCTTTTCCCCTTCTCCCGTTTTTAAGAAGATGTTTCCTGTTGCTGACTCCATTAGGGACCCATTGCGCACTGTGCCTAAAGTGCAAGGAGCTATTTCCACTCTGGCCAAGAAAACCACGATAGCTGTTCCTTTAAGAATCCCATGGATAAAAAGCTTGAGGCTTATTTGAAGAAAATGTATGTTCATCAGGGATTACAATGGCAGCCTGATGTTTGTATTGCTACGGTAACAAGCGCAACATCTTATTGGTGTGATGCTTTCTTATTGGTGTGATGCTTTGTCCGAGCTAATTTTAGAAGAGACTTCATTAGAGGAGATCCAAGATAGGATCAAGGCTCTCAAGCTGGCTAATTCCTTTATCTATGATGCCAACATTCAAGTCATTAGACTGGGAGCCAAGATGCCTGTTTTTACTGTTCTAGCCTTCAGGGCTCTGTGGTTAAAATCTTGGTCAGCTGATGTTACCTCCAAGTCCAAGCTCTTGTCGCTACCTTTCAAGGGCAAGACCCTGTTTGGCCCTGGTCTGGCGGAGATAATTACAGGTAAGCGACAAGGGTAAGAAGAATAGACCTAAGGGATGTCAAAATACAAATTTTCGTTCCTTTCATAACTTCAAGGGTCAAAAAGTCTTTCTCCTCCAAGCCAGAGCAGTCCAAGTCCTCTTGGAGACCCAATCAGACTTGGAATAAGGGGAAGCAGTCAAAGAAGCTTTCATCTGAGACTAAGTCAGCATGAAGGGTCCGCCCCTGGTCCGGTAATAGATCAAGTGGGGGACAGACTTTCCTTGTTTCGTCAAGCTTGGATACGCAATGTCTCAGACCCTTGGGCTGTGGACATAGTATCTCAGGGTTACAAAATAGAATTCAAGACTTGTCCTCCCAGGAGCAGATTTCTCCTCTCAGGATTATCTGCAGATCAGGTAAACAGAGAGGCATTCTTAAGATCCATTCAGGATCTTTCTTCCCTGGGAGTAATTGTTCCAGTTTCAGTAAAGGAACAGGGTCTAGGATTCTATTCAAATCGGTTTGTGGTTCCCAAAAAAGAGGGAACCTTTCGTCCCATTTTAGACCTAAAATGTCTCAATACGTTTTTCAGGGTACCGTCCTTCAAGATGGAGACCATTCGGCCCATTCTTCCTTTGGTCCAAGAGGGTCAGTTCATGACCACCATAGACCTGAAGGATGAGTATCTTCATGTTCCCATTCACAGGGATCATTACCAGTTTCTGAGATTTGCTTTTCTAGACAAGCACTTTCAATTTTTTGCTCTTCTGTTTGGCCTTGCCACGGTTTCCAGAATTTTCACAAAGGTTCTGGGGGCACTCTTGGCAGTAGTCAGGTCTCAGGGAATTGCAGTGGTTCCTTACCTGGATGACATCTTGGTTCAGGTGTCATCTTTTCAGCTAGCAAAATCTCATACAGAGACCTTGTTGTCTTTTCTATGTTCCGACGGATGGAAAGTGAATCTGGAGAAGAGTTCCCTTGTTCCATCTACAAGGGTGTGTTTTTTAGGGACCATCATAGATTCCCTATCTATGAAGATTTTTCTGATGGAGGTAAGAAAATTCAAACTTCTCTCTTCTTGCCTCTCTCTCCAGTCTACTGCTCAGCCATCAGTGGAATGACGTTGTGGACTCTCCATGTCTTAGGAAAGAAAACAAAATGTATGCTTACCTGATAAATTTCTTTCTTTCCGGACATGGAGAGTCCACGACCCCACCCTTAATTAAGACAGTTTGTTTGTTAAATCTTAGGCACCTCTACACCTTTGTGTTATTTTCTTTTTCCATTTCCCTTCAGCTGAATGACTGGGGGTTATGGGTAAGGGAAGTGACACTTAACAGCTCTGCTGGGGAGCTCTTTGCCTCCTCCTGCTGGCCAGGAGTGAATATCCCACTAGTACTTGGAATGACGTCATGAACTCTCCATGTCCGGAAATAAATAAATGTATCAGGTAAGCAAAAAATTTTGTTTGTTTTTTAACATTGCTAGTTTTACAAGGACACACAAAATTATTGACCTTTATTCACAGATTGTGCAACTGTTAATTTCCTTCTACAATCATAGCTTTATTATTAGACACTATATAAAAGGTTGGAAAATACACCGTCTGCATCACATTCATATATATCTGTAGTAATGTGGAAGGAAAATGTCCAATTTTATCTCTTATTTGGCCATTATATAGATGGGGATATAACAAGCAAAATCAGCTATTTCAAATGATAAAATGCACTCCAGTAGTTAATTAAAACATTAAAGTGAAAAAATAATCAGTACAGTGTCCCTTTAACTCTGCAAAACAATAGATCACAGATTTTTTCTATTTCTTTTAGTAGAGAAGTCCCACTGTGATATAAGAGAATGGTAAATCAATGTTTGTTACAACACAGTTGTACTGTAGCATAACATAACATATTTGTGGATGACTGTCAAATCACTAATTTCAGTTAAAAGTAAAAAGTACCTAAACTTCAAAATGTAAGCAGTGTAACCAAAGTATGAATAAAAGGTCAAGAGAAGAGATTGCATGCAAATAATAAAACATTTCAATTAGAGATTGTAGATGTTCCAAAGAAACTATGCTGTCTAACTCTTGCACTGGAGGAAAAAATAGTAAATTGCCTGGACCTCCAGGATATTCAAAGGGAGGAGCCCATCAATGCAACAACTATCACCTGTGGAGACAAAAACCCAGGCAAGACACAAACCATGCCTCATTGCACCACCAGCCAAAGGAGTCAAAGACGTCAAGAGGAAGGATAATGAGTTGAGGGTTCTCATGGTGAAATCAGGCATAAAAAAAGGTTAATTTGCATAAATAAAAAGAGAGAACCTGAGAACGAACAATAGCATAATAGCTTGTTCTATGGCTAGTTACCACCCAAGAAGCAGCCTCTTTTTGCTCAACATGTGCCTTTCACAGAGAAGACCTTTCCAGTAGCATATCAGTCTGATCCTGACTTAACTGAAGTCCAGCCCCGAAAAATACCAGGCAATCCCTCTCTGAACGAGAGAAACGGCAAAACTGTTGGACAGATTGGAGAGCAATCTACAACAGAAAAAGTTCAGAACCACATGAGTAGATTCTTTGGCTATTTATTAAGAATAAGCTGTGAAGAAAATGTGAGGGCAGTAAGGGGGAGATAACATCCCCCCAAGGTTGTAAAGTAGCCAGAAAAGCAATAAGAATAACTGTGAGAACTGCTGGTCTTGAGGCTAAGCCAGATGGAATGACCATGACTTGAAATAGAGGTGACTCAGGGCAAAGCAGAAGTATTGGCAGCTGGAAGGCTGAAGGGGGATGTAGATGTAGGAAATGCCATAATGTATCCAGTAACACTGTGTCAAGGGTTTTCATTAGGAAATCATAAGTTTTAACATGTCTAATGAAATATTGAAGTTAAAAACAGCCTGGTTTGTCTCAAACTGAAGAAATTGAAGTAGAAGCCTTGGTTCTATTCCTCTAGGTCTAGGGGACTATCAGATGGCTACAAAAAAAAGAGCATGCTCAACAACAACAGCCTGGCAAAGAGAAGGGTCTTATTTAATTTGGGAGGCTTGAAATCTGGAAAAGGTAAAGGGACAGTAAAGTCAAAATTAAACTTTCACAATTCACATATAGAGCATGTAATGTTAAACAACATTTCAGTTTAATTCTATTATCTAATTTGCTTTGTTATCTTGCTATACTTTGTTGAAAAGCATATCTAGGTAGGCTAAATGCACTACTCAGAGCTAGCTGCTGATTGGTGGCTGCACATATATGCCTCTTGCCATTGACTCACCAGATGTGTTCAGCTAGCCACAATAAGTGCACTGCTCCAACAAAGGGCACCACAAGAATGAAGCACATTTGATAAAGAAAACAGAATTTATGCTTACCTGATAAATTACTTTCTCCAACGGTGTGTCCGGTCCACGGCGTCATCCATAAATTGTGGGAATATCTCCTCCCCAACAGGAAATGGCAAAGAGCACAGCAAAAGCTGTCCATATAGTCCCTCCTAGGCTCCGCCCACCCCAGTCATTCGACCGACGGACAGGAGAAAAACAGGAGAAACCATAGGGTGCCGTGGTGACTGTAGTTAAAGAAAGAAATTCATCAAACCTGATTAAAAAACCAGGGCGGGCCGTGGACCGGACACACCGTTGGAGAAAGTAATTTATCAGGTAAGCATAAATTCTGTTTTCTCCAACATTGGTGTGTCCGGTCCACGGCGTCATCCATAACTTGTGGGAACCAATACCAAAGCTTTAGGACACGGATGAAGGGAGGGAGCCAATCAGGTTACCTAAACAGAAGGCACCACGGCTTGCAAAACCTTTCTCCCAAAAATAGCCTCCGAAGAAGCAAAAGTATCAAATTTGTAGAATTTGGCAAAAGTGTGCAGGGAAGACCAAGTCGCTGCCTTACATATCTGATCAACAGAAGCCTCGTTCTTGAAGATCCTGCCTCAAAGGTAGCTTCCATGGTGGAACCGATGACATATTCACCAGGTCTGCATACCAAGTCCTGCGTGGCCACGCAGGAGCTATCAAAATCACTGAGGCCCTCTCCTGTTTGATCCTCGCTGCCAGCCTGGGAATGAGGGGAAACGGTGGAAGCGCATAAGCTAGGTTGAACGACCAAGGCGCCACTAATGCATCCACTAGAGTCGCCTTGGGATCCCTGGATCTGGACCCGTAGCAAGGAACCTTGAAGTTCTGACGGGACGCCATCAGATCCATGTCTGGAATGCCCCATAATTGGGTCAACTGGGCAAACACCTCCGGGTGAAGTTCCCACTCCCCCGGATGGAATGCCTGACGACTCAGATAATCCGCCTCCCAGTTTTCCACTCCTGGGATGTGGATCGCAGATAGGTGGCAGGAGTGATCCTCCGCCCATTCTATGATTTTTGTCACTTCTCTCATCGCCAGGGAACTCCTTGTTCCCCCCTGATGGTTGATGTAAGCAACAGTCGTCATGTTGTCTGATTGGAATCTTATGAATCTGGCCTTTGCTAGTTGAGGCCAAGCCCTGAGAGTATTGAATATCGCTCTCAATTCCAGAATGTTTATCGGGAGAAGAGACTCTTCCCGAGACCATAGACCCTGAGCTTTCAGGGAGTCCCAGACCGCGCCCCAGCCCACTAGACTGGCGTCGGTCGTGACGATGACCCACTCTGGTCTGCGGAAGCTCATTCCCTGGGACAGGTGATCCTGGGTTAGCCACCAACAGAGTGAGTCTCTAGTCTTCTGATCTACTTGAATCACTGGAGACAAGTCTGTATAGTCCCCATTCCACTGTTTCAGCATGCACAGTTGTAATGGTCTTAGATGAATTCTCGCAAAAGGAACTATGTCCATTGCTGCAACCATCAACCCTACTACTTCCATGCACTGAGCTATGGAGGGTCGTGGAACAGAGTGAAGAACTTGACAAGCGTTTAGAAGTTTTGACTTTCTGACATCTGTCAGGAAAATCTTCATTTCTAAAGAATCTATTATTGTCCCCAAGAAGGGAACTCTTGTCGACGGAGACAGGGAACTTTTTTCTATGTTCACCTTCCATCCGTGAGATCTGAGAAAGGCCAGAACGATGTCTGTGTGAGCCTTTGCCTTTGAAAGAGACGACGCTTGTATCAGAATGTCGTCCAAGTAAGGTGCCACTGCAATGCCCCTCGGTCTTAGAACCGCTAGAAGGGACCCGAGTACCTTTGTGAAAATCCTTGGAGCAGTGGCTAGTCCGAATGGGAGAGCCACAAACTGGTAATGTTTGTCCAGGAAGGCGAACCTTAGGAACTGATGATGGTCTTTGTGGATAGGAATATGTAGATACGCATCCTTTAGATCCACGGTAGTCATAAATTGACCCTCCTGGATTGTAGGCAAAATCGTTCGAATAGTTTCCATTTTGAACGATGGCACTCTGAGAAATTTGTTTAGAATCTTTAAATCCAGAATTGGTCTGAAAGTTCCCTCTTTTTTGGGAACTACGAACAGATTTGAGTAAAACCCCATTCCCTGTTCCACAGTTGGAACTGGGTGTATCACTCCCATTTTTAACAGGTCTTCTACACAGTGTAAGAATGCCTGTTTCTTTGTTTGGTTTGAAGATAAGTGAGACATGTGGAACCTTCCCCTTGGGGGTAGTTCCTTGAATTCCAGAAGATAACCCTGAGAAACTATTTCTAGTGCCCAGGGATCCTGAACAACTCTTGCCCAAGCCTGAGCGAAGAGAGAGAGTCTGCCCCCTACTAGATCCGGTCCCGGATCAGGGGCTACTCCTTCATGCTGTTTTGGTAGCAGCAGCAGGCTTCTTGGCCTGCTTACCCTTGTTCCAGCCTTGCATCGGTTTCCAAGCTGGTTTGGTTTGTGAAGCATTACCCTCTTGTCTAGAGGCTGCATAGTTGGAGGCCGGTCCGTTCCTGAAATTGCGAAAGGAACGAAAATTAGACTTATTCTTGGCCTTGAAAGGCCTATCTTGTGGAAGGGCGTGGCCCTTACCCCCAGTGATGTCTGAGATAATCTCTTTCAATTCTGGCCTAAAAAGGGTTTTACCCTTGAAAGGGATATTAAGCAATTTTGTCTTGGAAGATACATCCGCTGACCAAGACTTTAGCCAGAGCGCTCTGCGCGCCACAATTGCAAACCCTGAATTTTTCGCCGCTAATCTCGCTAACTGCAAAGCGGCATCCAAAATAAAGGAATTAGCTAACTTAAGTGCGTGAATTCTGTCCATAACCTCCTCATACGGAGTCTCTCTACTAAGCGACTTCTCTAGTTCCTCGAACCAGAACCACTCTGCTGTAGTGACAGGAATAATGCACGAAATAGGTTGCAGGAGGTAACCTTGCTGTACAAAAATCTTCTTAAGCAAACCCTCCAATTTTTTATCCATAGGATCTTTGAAAGCACAATTATCCTCGATAGGAATAGTAGTGCGCTTGGCTAGAGTAGAAACTGCCCCCTCAACCTTAGGGACTGTCTGCCATAAGTCCATTCTGGGGTCGACCATAGGAAATAATTTCTTAAATATAGGAGGGGAAACAAAAGGTATGCCGGGCTTCTCCCACTCCTTATTCACTATGTCCGCCACCCGCTTGGGTATAGGAAAAGCGTCTGGGTGCACCGGGACCTCTAGGAACTTGTCCATCTTGCACAATTTTTCTGGAATGACCAGGTTGTCACAATCATCCAGAGTAGATAGCACCCCCTTAAGCAGTGCGCGGAGATGCTCTAATTTAAATTTAAATGTCACAACATCAGGTTCTGCCTGCTGAGAAATTCTTCCTGAATCTGAAATTTCCCCATCTGACAAAACCTCCCTCATTGCCACTTCAGATTGGTGTGAGGGTATGACAGAAAAATTTTCATCAGCGCCCTCCTGCTCTACAGTGTTTAAAACAGAGCAATCGCGCTTTCTCTGAAATGCAGGCATTTTGGATAAAATATTTGCTATGGAGTTATCCATTACTGCCGTCAATTGTTGCATAGTAACAAGCATTGGCGCGCTAGAAGTACTAGGGGTCTCCTGCGTGGGCAAAACTGGTGTAGACACAGAAGGAGATGATGTAGAACTATGTCTACTCCCTTCATCTGATGAATCATCTTGGGCAACTTTACTATCTGTGGCAGTACTGTCCTTACTTTGTTTGGACGCTATGGCACAATTATCACACAATTTTGAAGGGGGAGACACATTGGCTTCCATACATACAGAACATAGTTTATCTGAAGGCACAGACATGTTAAACAGGCTTAAACTTGTCAATAAAATACCAAAACCGTTTTAAAACAAAACCGTTACTGTCTGTTTAAATTTTAAACAGGGCACACTTTTTTACTGAATATGTGAAAAACTATGAAGGAATTGTTCAAATTTAACCAAATTTTCACCACAGTGTCTTAAAGCATTCAAAGCATTGCACCCCAAATTTCAGACCTTTAACCCTTAAAATGAGGAAACCGGAGCCGGTTACAGTTTTAACCCCTCTACAGTCCCAGCTACAGCCTTTGCTGCGACTTTACCAAACCCAGGGGGGTATACGATACCAAATGAAGCCTTCTAGGAGCCTTTTCAACTACTTCCAGACCCACACACATGCAGCTGCATGTCCTGCTCTCAAAAGTAACTGCGCAGTAATGGCGCGAAAATGAGGCTCTGCCTACTACAGAGAAGGCCCTTCCTGACTGGGAAGGTGTCTAAACCAGTGCCTGACGTGAAAAAAACGTTCCCCAAATTTATAAAGTGTGAATTTCAACATTAAGCTGTATAAAATGCCCAAATAAAGCAATCGATCTAGCCCATAAAAGTGTCTACCAGTTTTAAAGCCCATATTAAGCCCTTTATTCTGTTTGAGACTAAGAAAATGGCTTACCGGTCCCCCTGAGGGGAAATGACAGCCTTCCAGCATTACACAGTCTTGTTAGAAATATGGCTAGTCATACCTTAAGCAGAAAAGTCTGCCAACTGTTCCCCCCAACTGAAGTTATCTCATCTCAACAGTCCTGTGTGGGAACAGAAACCGATTTTAGTTACTGCTGCTAAAATCATACTCCTCTCACAAACAGAACTCTTCATCCTTTTCTGTTTCAGAGTAAATAGTACATACCAGCACTATTTTAAAATAACAAACTCTTGATAGTAGAATAAAAAACTACAACTAAACACCACATACTCTTCACCATCTCCGTGGAGATGCTGCCTGTGCAACGGCAAAGAGAATGACTGGGGTGGGCGGAGCCTAGGAGGGACTATATGGACAGCTTTTGCTGTGCTCTTTGCCATTTCCTGTTGGGGAAGAGATATTCCCACAAGTTATGGATGACGCCGTGGACCGGACACACCAATGTTGGAGAAAGCAGATTATAAAGTTATTTAAAATTGCATTCTTTATCTGACTCATAAGAAAATAAATTCACATCACTTTAAACCATAAAAATGACCTCTGACAAGTACAATAACTAAAGGAAGAAAATAGGAAATATTCTCTGCAGGATGTGAATCTCGGTGGAACAAATCTACAGCAAATCTTAAGATGCTTTTTCACCTGACCTGAGGTCTGGTGGCACAAGGAATGGTATGAACCAAATCAGGATTGGTAATGGAGGGCACAAAAGGAGTGGATATCCTACCGGCTGCAAGATCTTCTGCCATCAGAAGAATAAGAGGAATTGTAGCCCTCCTTTGAATGAGCAAGCTTAGCCAAAATCCATGATCAGATCAAATTGAGATTAGGTTCAATTTTAGAGAACCATCCATTGCAGGGCCGGCGTTTGGTATTAGGCAACCAAAACAACCGCCTTGGTGTGCCCCAGCAGGGGGGGCGCAATTTAGAGCGAGCAGCCTGATTTTTTTATTTTTACGTCCCAGTCCCTTAACTTTTTTGGCTCAGGCTCATTCAATTTGCATTCATTTCTAATGCAAATTGGGTAAAAGTGCAACGTCGCAGCGCATGACACACCCTCCACGGTCCCGACCAACCAATACCGCTTGGCACACCGACCCGGACCCACCCACCCATGCAGGCGTGTGAAAACTCACAGATACTCGGGACCAGTGTGGGATTTCAGGAACTCTGACAGGGAGGACAAAAAGTTTTACCGGTGAGTCCCGGTGTGACTATGGGGCCGCAGTGTGCACACACGGCTGTGCCTGACCCTGAAGCCTGCTGTGGCACTTGCGCTAAACCTGCCTATCTGTGCTCAGTGACGAGGTGGAGTCACTGGGAGACAGGGTTATATTGTGTGTGCTATACTCAGAACCCAGCACGATCAGGGTTTAAACAATATAACGCTACTTTATCTAACAGTGTCAAACCTTCCTAAAAAATGATGGGCCATATTGTATTTTACACAAAGAAAAAGAATTACAATAGTACTACACAGATTAAAAGAGATGCCCTGTTATCAGAATGTACTGGGGCTAGAGTGCTTGTGCAAAAGGACTAGAAATTGCATAATGTCTAGGAGAAAAAAAAGGAGTCTCCTAGGCACAGAAAGGTTTGCACTTAATAGCACTTCTGACAAATTTAAAAACACGTCGAGAATACAAAATTCTTGATATATCAATCTAAGAATTGTTTATGTCAAAATAATATTTGATTGTTGTGAATATATGTTATATACCAGGTGTAGCTGCACACTAGTGGGGCTCAAAAAATTCACATGTGGGGGGTACTACTAACCCTGGAAAAAATGGGACAAGTGAAGAACTCACTTTATTACGATTTTGCATTTAACGTGAGTATTTAATATTAGGCAATAAAATGTAAGTACTGGTTGATTGCCGCAATGAATTATCACAAAAGCTTGAGATAAATGAATTCTTAGGGAGTAATATAATCTCCCACAGGGCAGTGTTAAGAACTATTCTCTTAAGTTAATTATTGGCCGATATGAAGTATTGAGCTGTATGTATACAAAGTTACTAATGGAATTCAGCTCACATTTGACTCAAAAAGTACTTCAATTTTCTAGTTATTTGGGATTCCGGTATTCCCTTTGTGAGGAAGTATATGCTTCTATAAGGCCAAATACTGATATTTCAGTCTAAAATGTAACCTTATCAGGATAAATTACCTGAAAATTATTTATGAGTATGGATCCATTAGACTTATACCTCTATATTGGTATTTATTAACCACAGCCAAGTATTGTGTCACATAATTTGTCGGCCCCTTATTTCTATAACTTATAGTGTTTGGCCACCTAACCCGGTTCAATTAGGCCTGGATAATTTATAGTTAGTTTTATATAGGTGACTAAAAGTAACGCTGCAGGGTCCTAGCCCCGCTGTTAGAGATATGTTAAGCAGTATATAGATCATGCAAATGCTATAAGTCTATCTTTAGATATACGAGTTCACCACAAGTATGTTAGTACAGGAGGGTAATAGCCCAATGACATATAGAGATTTTTTGCCCCTTGTGTATATACCTTTTATTAATAACAGATCTATGTTACTGAATGTTCGCCAAAATATCTCAGTGAATATAATAATTATACTCACTGGTGAGTTTACATTAAAATATAACAGCTTGTACTGGGTATATGTGACTTGTAGTATCACATATCCATAGCATGTACCCACTGATTGTACAATGTTGCAATTAGAGAAAAGTAGCTGCTGTTGTGCGAGTAATAGCGAAAGGCGTAGCTAATCTTAATAGTGACAAATTCTCGGTAATTTAACAAGTTACCTATTTGATGTATAAATCGGTATAAAGTCTGAATGTGCATCGTGGCACTTTGCTTCTTTTGCTTAATATAGTTGTATTAATCAATACATAGTATCAGGTCATATGTATACTCGTGTGGGCTGCCTATATATTATATCTAGCACTTATGAATTGTGGTTGGATCTTTATTTAGCAGTTTGCCCCCACCTTTACTATGATTGAATTGCGATGTGTTGAATTACCAAGCGTTAACTAAAATACGCTAATATGGTTGGGTCCCTAGTTAGCAGTTTAGCCCCATCATTGTTATAGTAAATTCACAGTACATATGTTTAAAGAGCGTTATCGTTATTCCGCTGGCTTAAATTTATAAACTTGTTAGTCAAGTCTGCAAAGAAATAATGAATATACGCTGAATTATTACAATAGGTTATCTGTGAAATAACACTAGGTTATGCTTGGTACAAGATAGCACCTTTCGACTGCCACCCCTGTAAATAGATCACAACAGTTGCATATGAATTTTGTTTCCACGCTAAATTAAAAATTGGTTACACACAGTCGTGCATATTAACTGCCCTCCCTTAACATGTTTTGTGCGCCGGCGTCTCAGGGCATTTAAAGACTAGCCTCTGCCTCTCCTGGAATTGTCAACCAATCCATGGGCTTCAAGACCAATGCTAACGTAATGTGTAACGTGTAGCTGTCAAAACTTAAGGGGATTCCTTGAGAGAACTTAAAATAGATGGATATAAAATTGTGTTGTGGATATTTAGTTGGAGAATCTTAACTCAGAAATGAACCAGAATAAAGTGATTTTGAGTTTTATTGAACATCGATTATATGTGTATATTTACTTATCCCAAAGAGTCTAATTCAACTATTAGTATTTATCTTTAGATTCAAACAAAGGGATATGCATTATACATCAGATAAGGACTGTAACTGTTTCTAGTACATTGTAATAACCAAGAAGCAATCAGTGTGTAAAATAATATGTGATTTTAGTAGCATATTATATTAAACTGAACCTGTTGATGGTTCCAAAGTTTTAAACAGATTGTATGAAATCACATTTACGATTTCACATATGTGCTAAATTTGATGCACATCTCACATGGATAGGTGATGTGAAAAGATTGTGCTGTGTAGAGAATTTGGGCATCTAACTTCCATATGCCACCAAATTATTGTTTGAGGGAATAAATTGTGAGCCAAAACATAATAATGTTGTGATAAGGTGCCAATGTCTAGTGCGTTAAGCACAATGATGAACTGAGAGGTACGATAATGGGTAATGAACATGAGAATGTGTGATATAAATAAATAAGAATGCTAGAACACAACAAAACGTGACATATTATGGGGATTACCATGTGTGTATTATAATACTGATGCTTGCTTAAACATAAAGGCAACTATAACTCATTAGTGTTGTGTCAACCAAATATGGCTGTAGTGAAAATGCTAAATCTTATCATATATATTATAAGAAGTATACATAAAAGGACACAGACAAAAAGGTCTGGGGTGAAGTGTAATAAAGGACACTGTGATTGGTGATCAAAGGGAAAAAACGCAAAGTGAATACACACCAAAGGGGGAAGGGGAACTACTATGTGTATAACATTATTATAGTAAACCATGTAAAATTAAATTCAAAATGGACATAATATTGATTCAATAAATGAATTTGCCTTATTTTTATTTGAGTTTTTTTAAATTAAAGGAACATAGAGTAATTATTCTGTTTGTTCATCCCTTTAGGGTATACACTATCCATCAGATATATCCATCTTGTTTCTGCTTTTAATAGTGTATTTTCAAGATCTCCTCCCCTTAAGCCTAATGACACTTTTTGTGCATCATAGCATTTTAGGTCTGATGTCTTGGACTGATGATATTTATGAAAATGGGAAGCTACAGATGCAATTTTTTGGTTTTTAGACAAATCAATGGGAGCATTCCGTATATTACGCAGGTGTTCCATGACTCTTGTGTGTAACTTCCTGGTGGTCATGCCTATATAGATTTTTGAGCATGTGCACTGGAGGGCATATAGGACACCCATGGAGTTACAGCTGATATAATTTTTAATTTTGTTTTTGGAGCCGAATCGGTCAGTTATAGTTTTTGTCTTTATCATATAATTGCATGATGAACAAGTACCGCATGGGAAAGATACGTTTTCCAATTTTCTTAATGTGGTACTTTTGTTGACAAAATGGCTGGGCATATTGTATTTTATTTATTAATTTAACACTGAATACATTTTAGAAATCGGACAGAACATACATACTTTTATGTAAACTCACTTGAAATCCCCCCCACAAAAAAAAAAGATGTCAGTTTTCAAGTCAAGAAGCACACTGTGGGTTGCAGATGGGGATACGTAGCTTAGCATGAGAAGATGAACTGGGGTCACATACAATTCAGCCATCTTAAGCTTTTTATCTCATGTCTCTAGGGTATATGGGTATATACTTTGTTACCGTTCATATCAGTCTTCAGGTCCATCATAAATACGCTTTTTATTGAATTCAAATAGATATGAATAAAAACATTTGAAAACTTGTGATTAAAGGAGCTTGTCTACAAACTTTGCAAATGTTAAAATATAGGTTATAAAAATCACAAGCTAATTTTACACAGCTGATTATTTATTCTTCTCATATACTCACCTATCCAGCCATTTGCGAATCTGTGCCAAAACCAGCGCACGATGATGAACAGATTCTAAGTTTCCTCGTGGCATCTATAGAAATACATATAACATTGCATTAATATAGCATTCGTATAGGGCTCTAAGAGAGAACATCTCATACCAACCCAACAATGAACTTTTGTATTAAAAAAACAAAACATGGTTCATTAGCTGTGTCTCTTGTACATCAATTTTTTCTATGTTCTAAACTTAGAAAATAGGTGGACAAATAAGGTTTATATGCCCCCCCTTAATTAAAACTTTGCAAGGAACCCCAAGAGGTTTATTTGTATTACATGGTTGCATTAGCTATAGCAACACGTTTGTTTGGCCTTAAAAGGGACATGAAACCCACATTTTTTTCTTTCATGATTTAGAAAGAGCATGCAATTTTAAACAACTTTCCAATTTACGTCTATTCTCTAATTTGCTTCATTCTCTTTATATCCTTTGTTGAAAGGCATATCTAAATAGGCTCAGTTGCTGTTGATTAGTGGCTGTACATAGATGCCTCATGTGATTGGCTCACCCATGTGCATTTCTATTTCTTCAACAATGGATATCTAAAAAAAATGGAGCAAATTAGATAATAGAAGTAAATTGGAATTTTGTTTAAAATTGTATTCCCTTTACATTTCACAATTCATAAAAGAAAGGACTCCATCAATGTATTTCATTTAAATGTATAGATCTCAGCTTCTGTGTGTATTTGCCATGGATACTTTTCTTGCTACAGTGGAATCACAATAATATAAATTTCACAGTTTTCATGGCATCCAGACTCAATATGACAATTTCTGTACTTTCGTTCTGGATTTCAGATGTCAATAACACGCAGCTGTATTACAGTTACTATAAAATTCTTTAGCTGTACCATGTTCATGTAGATTAAAACCACAACAACCCTCTAAAAAGAGACTGTGTACTCAGGCAAGCAGCAAAGAGAGAGTTAAATTGTATTTAAAAGCGGAGCAGAAACACCCTTGGGAGGTCTCTCTCTCTCTCTTCCACCCCTGGCACGGGAAGTGATTTCTTCTGATGTCTCATATACATAGCAACGACAGCAGAATTAACATTTTTAGTACTGATGGAGGTTTCAACAGGAAAATCACAAAATAAAGGTAAATTAGCTTTTTGTAAACAATTTCATACACTCCAGTAAAGTCAGCATATCTCTTGCAGATACTGACACTTGTATGAGCAGAAACATTTACATCTATATAGGTAAAAAAAACTAAAACAAACTACCCTTGAAAAAGAAATAGGGGCGTGGTGAAATATACGTCGATTTTACTAGGATCAAAGTGAGGGACAGACCCTGGAGGCAAATCGCCATTTGTACAGACTAGATTGTAACTTGTATCAATCCAATGCGATCCTCTGTAGAGAACTTTGATTAAAGTATTTTGTATTAATTACATGTTGTTTTCTTTTTCTTTTTGAGAACACTGTTTATTTGATCAACACGAGTAGAAAAGTTAAATTTTTATTTACACAAATCTAAGAGGTGTTTACCGTCCATCTGAATGCCAAGTTGTTTAGCCAATTTGTGTATGAAGCACCAGGACTCTCACGTTTCATTCGGTCATTCCAAAAATATGAAATGACTGATAGCTTAAAATTAAAATAAAAAACCCTCCACTTAAAGGGACACTGAACCAAATTTTATTCTTTCGTGATTCAGATAGAGCATGAAATTTTAAGCAACTTTCTAATTTACTCCTATTATCAATTTTTCTTCGTTCTCTTGCTATCTTTATTTGAAAAAGAAGGCATCTAAGCTTTTTTTTTATTCAGACCTCTGGACAGCACTTTTTTATTGGTGGATGAATTTATCCACCAATCAGCAAGAACAACCCAGGTTGTTCACCAAAAATGGGCCGGCATCTAAACTTACATTCTTGTATTTCAAATAAAGATACCAAGATAATGAAGAAAATTTGATAATAGGAGTAAATTAGAAAGTTGCTTACAATTTCATGCTCTATCTGAATCACAAAAGAAAAAAATTGGGTTCAGTGTCCCTTTAAATAACTGCTGTATAGCATCAACAACAGGTCATTATTACTTTTCTTAAATTTACACAACTAAAATACTTCACTTGAACAATGCTATTGACCTTTACTTTCAATCATATGTCTGAATGACGTACAAACTGCTCGGTACTTTACAGTTACTGTTGAAAGGGATATGGTATATACTCTTTTGGGTACTTGCAGTAGTTGGAAAGTTTTAACTAACTAAAAAATAAAAATTACCTGCAACACTAGCTTTATGTCTTGAGGGACGACTGTGACAATTCGTGATCCTCTTTCCACCTTGCGAATAGTCTCATCATTTGGGTTCGAAGCGCTACTTAGGAGTGCTTCAATTGCTAAGGGAAAACAATTTAATTGAAAGACAGGTAAACATAACTCCTTGTAAGGGAATTCTTGCACATTGCTCAGTATATATTTATTAGGAATGAACCGAAATTTCGGCCGCTGAAACGTTTCGTCCGAAAATGGCATTTTTGGTTTCGGTAACATTATTGTGTAGCATATTTCAAATTTGATGCTAGCCTAGAGCTGCTGTTTGAGTTCATTACTTGACTTACTGTTTTGCATATAATAATAGTTTTCTAGGACTATACTTTATTTGGATAACTGGTAAAAAAACAAAAACTGTTAAATCTGATTCTGTTACACCGAACTAAATACAGTATATTGATATTTAATAATGTTTGGGATGCAGAAACATTTTGGCCGAAAATGGCATTATCGGGGTTTTTTTCGGTTTCGGTTTTTTTGCCTGTTTTTTTTCTTGGTAAACCTATTGTGTAGCATATTGTTTTAAGATCTTTTTGTCCAATTTTAGTGTGCTACTTTCATTAAAAGTGTGGTTATTTTATTTTTTATTTTATTGGCTTCCAGTTTTTCATTTCAGATTCATTCATTAAATAGTCTAATGATGCAAAAAAACAAGTAAAAAAATATCTTTAAATTTTTATTTTTTTTAAAAACTACATTTTCGGTTTTGGTTTTCAGCCAAGTGCATCCTGGATTTTTGGGTTCGGTCCAGAATTTCCATTTCGGTGCATCACTAATATTTAGAATGAAAATGGAAGCGAATTGGAAAGTTGCTTAAAATTGCATGCTCTATATAAATCATAAAAGTTACATTTTGACTTGTGTTCCTTTAATTCCGCTGAGTTTTTTTTTTTTTAAAAGCAATGTGTGTTCTCATGTTGAAATCTAGGTTTTTTCCCTGATCTATCTCTTTTGCTGCGGATAATTGGGGCTCAATTATAAGTGGTGCGCTATTTAGTGCTCTTGCTTGAGCGTAAACTTCGCTAGAAGTAATCTTTTTGTGGAGTGAGGTTAGCACGTGTATTACCAGTTGAAAGTAAAGCTTTGGCGAGCGAGCACAACCCAACGCGTAATAACTAAAAGGACTTCGGATATTGCAACTGTGCTAACTTATTCCCCCCCCTAGACTTCAATGGAGAGTGTAGAAGAAAAAAACCTAACACTTATCGCTCGCACGCTAACCTGACATTAGTTATTAATATTTCACATTCCAATGTTGTCCATATACAGGAATGTTATTTTTATATTAAATACAAATTTCTCTCTCTCTCTCTCTCTCTCTCTCTCTCTCTCTCTCTCTCTCTCTCTCTCTCTCTCTCTCTCTCTCTCTCTCTCTCTCTCTCTCTCTCTCTCTCTCTATATATATATATATATATATATATTACATTAACATTATCAGTTATATATAGAAATATATATTTAATAATAAAAAACAAAATTTATGCTTACCTGATAAATTCATTTCTCCTGTAGTGTGGTCAGTCCACGGGTCATCATTACTTCTGGGATATTATCTCCTCCCCTACAGGAAGTGCAAGAGGATTCACCCAGCAGAGCTGCTATATAGCTCCTCCCCTCTACGTCACCTCCAGTCATTCGACCAAAGGACCAACGAGAAAGGAGAAGCCCAAGGGTGTAGTGGTGACTGGAGTATAATCCAAAAATTTTTTTAGCCTGCCATAAAAAACAGGGCGGGCCGTGGACTGACCACACTACAGGAGAAATGAATTTATCAGGTAAGCATAAATTTTGTTTTCTCCTGTTAAGTGTGGTCAGTCCACGGGTCATCATTACTTCTGGGATACCAATACCAAAGCAAAAGTACACGGATGACGGGAGGGACAGGCAGGCTCTTTATACGGAGGGAACCACTGCCTGAAGAACCTTTCTCCCAAAAACAGCCTCCGAAGAAGCAAAAGTGTCAAATTTGTAAAATTTGGAAAAAGTATGAAGAGAAGACCAAGTTGCAGCCTTGCAAATCTGTTCAACAGAAGCCTCATTCTTAAAGGCCCAAGTGGAAGCCACAGCTCTAGTAGAATGAGCTGTAATTCTTTCAGGAGGCTGCTGTCCAGCAGTCTCATAGGCTAATCGTATTATGCTACGAAGCCAAAAAGAGAGAGAGGTAGCCGAAGCTTTTTGACCTCTCCTCTGACCAGAATAAACGACAAACAGGGAAGACGTTTGACGAAAATCCTTAGTTGCCTGTAGATAAAATTTCAGGGCACGGACTACATCTAGATTGTGTAGCAGACGTTCCTTCTTCGAGGAAGGATTAGGACACAAAGATGGAACAACAATCTCTTGATTGATATTCCTGTTAGTGACCACCTTAGGTAGGAACCCAGGTTTAGTACGCAGAACTACCTTGTCTGAATGAAAAATCAGATAAGGAGAATCACAATGTAAGGCAGATAACTCAGAAACTCTTCGAGCCGAGGAAATAGCCATTAAAAACAGAACTTTCCAAGATAACAACTTGATATCAATGGAATGAAGGAGTTCAAACGGAACACCCTGTAAAACATTAAGAACTAAGTTCAAACTCCATGGCGGAGCAACAGTTTTAAACACAGGCTTGATCCTAGCTAAAGCCTGACAAAAAGCTTGAACGTCCGGAACTTCTGACAGACGTTTGTGTAAAAGAATGGACAGAGCTGAAATCTGTCCCTTCAAAGAACTAGCGGATAACCCCTTTTCTAAACCTTCTTGTAGAAAAGACAATATCCTTGGAATCCTAACCTTACTCCATGAGTAACTCTTGGATTCGCACCAATATAAGTATTTACGCCATATTTTATGGTAAATCCTTCTGGTAACAGGCTTCCTAGCCTGTATTAAGGTATCAATAACTGGCTCAGAAAAACCACGTTTTGATAAAATCAAGCGTTCAATTTCCAAGCAGTCAGCTTCAGAGAAGTTAGATTTTGATGTTTGAATGGACCCTGGATCAGAAGGTCCTGTTTCAGAGGTAGAGACCAAGGCGGACAGGATGACATGTCCACTAGATCTGCATACCAAGTCCTGCGTGGCCATGCAGGTGCTATTAGAATCACTGATGCTCTCTCCTGTTTGATTCTGGCAATCAATCGAGGAAGCATCGGGAAGGGTGGAAACACATAAGCCATCCCGAAGGTCCAAGGTGCTGTCAAAGCATCTATCAGAACCGCTCCCGGATCCCTGGATCTGGACCCGTAGCGAGGAAGCTTGGCGTTCTGACGAGACGCCATGAGATCTATCTCTGGTTTGCCCCAACGTCGAAGTATCTGGGCAAAGACCTCCGGATGAAGTTCCCACTCCCAGACAGGTGGCAAGAGTGAGACTCTGCCCAGCGAATTATCTTTGATACTTCCATCATTGCTAGGGAGCTTCTTGTCCCTCCCTGATGGTTGATGTAAGCTACAGTCGTGATGTTGTCCGACTGAAACCTGATGAACCCCCGAGTTGTTAACTGGGGCCAAGCCAGAAGGGCATTGAGAACTGCTCTCAATTCCAGAATGTTTATTGGAAGGAGACTCTCCTCCCGATTCCATAGTCCCTGAGCCTTCAGAGAATTCCAGACAGCGCCCCAACCTAGTAGGCTGGCGTCTGTTGTTACAATTGTCCAGTCTGGCCTGCTGAATGGCATCCCCCTGGACAGGTGTGGCCGATAAAGCCACCATAGAAGAGAATTTCTGGTCTCT